>NC_073692.1:97322951-97374651 GCF_029784155.1 Uranotaenia lowii | reverse complement strand
TTGTTGGAGGCATTCTCCGTCGATCGTCACAATGGCGCAGTGACAAACACCTGTCCGCTTCTTTTGATATGCGCGCTTCGCGTACTCTGTAACCATTTGGATGGCGTCCACCGTAGATCTCCCTTCCCGAAAACCGAACTGTCTGTCCGACAGTCCACTTTCGCCTTCTGTGTTGGAAGTAAGTCTGTTGGATATTATCCTCCCGAGTAGCTTACAAAGGGTGCCCAGCAGACTGTAAGATGATGGATGCCCTGGGGTTACCCAGGTTTCGGCACCAACTTCGCCGTTATTCACAGATTGGGGAAAGATCCCTCTTCGAAACACTTTTATAGTACCACTCTGAAACTATCCAAAATGGTCTATATCGCCAACACTGCGTTTTCGATTCCATCCGGGCCAGGGGCCTTATTCACCGAAAGTTTTTCAGCGATAACCGCAAATTCCTCATTCGTTACTGGATCGGAGTCGTGGGCTTCCACGTCATACGGGGTTAATGGCCACTGCGTCGGGCCATGCTACAGGAAATGATGTTCAACGATCTCTTTCAATTTTTCCGGCACTTTTCGGTCGGCGACCTTAGGTCACCGAATCTTGCCAGTGCAGCTCTATAGGCTTGGCCCCATGGGTTATCATCTACGTTCTCTTTCTCTTTGCTTGTTCTAATAGCTCGTTTGAGCACCCTGGCTGCTCGATAAACGGCACCTCTCGTTCCTATATCGGTTCGTTTCTCGCCCGTTGAGCTCGTCGTCTGGCTTTTAGGCAGTACGAAGCTCGGCAACTTCTGAGGTCCCCCAGTACGCTGGTCGTTGCCACTACTTGGGTGTATTTCTTCTGGGCATGGTCATGTCGCACACTGCTACCACCATTTTTGTCAGCTGTTCAGCATTATGGACCTCCGTTGGTTCCTGCATGTTTAGAGCTTCGGTGCACACTGCCTTATCGAAACCTTTGGTCTTCCATCTACGCTATAGCGTATCGCCTGATGATCGCCGTGTGTGTAATTGTCACACACTCTCCAGTTCATGTCAGTTTTTAATGATGGACTCTCCAGAGTAATTTCTATCACTGACGTTCTGTCTGGTATTCCATGCTTGCAATAGGTGCTGATAGATCCAGTGTTACACAGCTCAACCTCCAGTCTCACGATGGACTCTATTAGACTGTGGTCCCTGGAGTTCATCCAACATTGTTTAGAACTCCCATTTGGCTGCCCTGATTGGCTCATAAGCCAGAGGTCCGGGATGGAATTCCACCACCCTACCACGGGTGGTCGTTTAGCCTAATGGATAACATGTTAGGAGGTACATAGCTTCTAACCAATACCAGCGGCTACGTTAGCCACGTTGTGCTGAGAACCTCCCCTTGTACGGGAGTATTGGATCAGCGATGGGAGCATCTTGTTCATCATCGTCATCGTTCGGGAACTCCGCTCTGGTATCGTAGTCGCTCTATCGTAGTCAAACCCACAGCGTGATCACCATCAACAGGTGGATATATCGACTAACCGCTTATATATGTTTTCCGGTGTTGGAACATCGGTTGACCACGCACGCACCTCAGTTGATGGCTTGAATGTTATTTCAGGTTCAGACACGATGGCCTAGCACCCAAATGGAACTCAGACGGGATCCTCCGTTCACCAAAATTCGAAAATAAACTAGTCTGATTTTCGGCCGAACAACATTATGATCTTCAGGCTTGTTATCCACAAGACCGGATTGTCAGGTAAACCACAATCTCGTGAAGCTGTAACTGTTCGAATACCTCGCTCTTGTGTTCATGAGTTAGACAACCATTAGGATGGCATTATCGTCAATGAAGATGAATAAACAACTAAGTCCAACCATCATCGGCATCTCGATTGGTCTTGCTGACCAGCCTAGAGAGTTCATCGTTGGGAAATTGTAGATTACTTGTTTACCCATCTGGCCCATTCCTAATCGGGAGTCTCAGAAAAGTCTTCCAACAGACAGGCTAAGAACAGCTTACGAATACTAATCGGTTAACCAGTACTTGGATTGTGGATCCCAGAAGTCCGCTTTTCGACCGTGAGACTAGAACTTATGTATGCTAACCGAAACGTCGTTTGTGATGGCATGGAGAGTTACTTTCTGATTCTTTAAAACCTCGATAGACCCTCCTAGCTTGTATGGAACATTTTTTGACCTCTGTTGAATCAAGCAACGGATTTCAGTGGTGGAATTGAGTGAATCTTCGTTCATTCTGTCTTACTAGTTTTACCTACTAACTTACTTCCGGAACAGTTGCCCTAGGATCTGAAACAGTTAGTTTCAATATTTACTAAAAAAATTAAAAAATAAGCTGCACGTTGGTGAAGCAAATCAAGATCGGCATTCAAAATGGTTTTCTGTAGGGTCACCGTAAGCGTTGCGAGTGGTAAATTCTTGTTTTCGCTTTGCAGAACAAGGCAAGGCGAGTCGCTTCGGCACCCCAGTTTTCTACTCTGGGTTCATGGGAGTAATATGACGATTCGTGATATACTCCTCTATTACTCAAGATCCAATTTGGGTTTCTGACCTTGAGTCCCACCTTGAACTATCGTTAAACTATCCTTGAATATTGGAAAGTCGTACTTAGGCTAAAAACCGACTTTTCTCTCGATGACTCGAGGCCTGATATCTTTTCTAACAGCTTCTAGATTTGCAGAAATACCTTTACTCTACACGATTCTAGGCCTGTTTTCTTCTCTGACGTTTATAGATTTGATCTTTCTGCGTAATAACTTGAGGCTAACGAACACGTACCTCTTCATAATCCAATTTGAGGCCTGGTCTCTCCTCTAACGACTCGAGGTTAACACGCATACCCCTCTTTTCGAAGATTAGAGGCTTGATTTCACCTTCAACGACTTAAGATCTGATCTCTCCTCGTAATGACTCGAGGATAACACACACTTACCCCTCTACTTGACGATTCGGAACTTCATCTCTCCTCTAACGACTTGAGATCAGAACTTTCCTCTAATGAATCGGGTTTTAATACATAATCCTCCTGGCGAGTCGAGGTCTACCCTCTCCTCTAGTGACTCGAGGGCCGACCTCTCATTACAAAGACTCAAGATTTGTCACTGGTTGTCACTGTTATCCGTCAAGGCCAGTGTAAGAAGTCCAGATTGAGCAGGTTAGAAGCTGTAATGGCTAGAGTCTGGGTATAAAAGTCTGCTATGTTTTGTAGATTTGTCAAGATTTAAGAAATTATACAGTATACTAGTTATCGTTTGTAAAGTTGAGTTAAGAGATGATCCCGTACTATCCCTAAGGCCATCAGGGCGATCATGCACGACTTCCGGTTTTGATTCTGACACACTTTGCTTTTTATGGACGCCGGAAAGACTAAAACATATTTTTCAGCTAACCATTTTCCATCAGATTAGACAAGTTAACAGTGATATTTTTTTTTTTTTTTTTACAAGATGGAAATTTGACTTCAAACCATAACAGCCGGGTGTTTGCTGCCGTGTGTGGGTTCGTCCCACTAAAACCACCTTGGGCTTCGTGTGCCAGATGTGCCCCTTGGTTTCACCCTATGATAGTACATCAAGGGGTAGGCTGTGCTCATGCACTTATACATCTCACCCTTTTCCTCTTTCTCAATTTTTCCTCAATTTCTCCTTGATCATCGTTCTGCTTTATCCTTCTTCCTCCTTCTCCTTTTCCTCTATCGTCAACTTCAGACTGGTACGGAAGACCCCGAAACGTGTGCCGGTTAGGTAACGCTTTCATAATAACTCACGCCCGTCACAGCATCCACTATCCCGGGGACCTCGAAACGTGTGCCGGTTAGGTAACGCTTTCATAGTAACTCGCGCCCGTCACAGCAACCACTTCCGCAGGATTTCTAACCACCAAGGCATGGCCGATTGAGAAACTACCAAGCTAGAATCCCGACACGACCACCCCGAATGGTATCTCCGCTTCCTTTTGCTGCAGGAAAAATCGTAGCTGAGTACGTGAGACCTTTTAAGTCCCACCACACGTATGAGTCCAGATTAGGGTTATACCACGCCCTAAGATCGCGTTGCTTTTGAATTGAAGTGTCATACGAGGCCCAAGACCTTTCATTAGCTTGTCAAATTTGGTTGACTATCTCGCTCTCTCCGTTCATCATCTTTCCTGATCCTTATCAGATCGCGCATGATTTGCGAGATTTCGTCGACTATAGCACGCCATGACTGTTCGTCGCGACACATTTCACTCACTATGTTTTCAGCGTTCAAATTTTGAAGTTGTTGACGCCTTGAATTGAACCTGGGGCAGACAAAGATAGCATGTTCTGCCGATTCCTCCGTCTCTACGCATTCCGGGCAATAAGGCGAGCTGATAAGCTTAAACCGATGAAGGTATTGCTCAAAGCACCCATGACCCGAAAGGAACTGCGTCAGGTAGAAGTTGACCTCTCCATACTTCCGATTTACCCAGTCTGAAAGTCTCGGGATTAGCCTATGCGTCCATCTTGCGTTGTTCGATGCGTCCCATTGCTCCTGCCACTTGAGCATTGACGCTGCTCGTTGAATATTACGCACTCCTCTAACAGCTCTTGCTTTGTAACATTCCATATCCTCCGCCAGAGTTATGTCGATGGGAACCATGCCCGCGATGACAAAAGCTGCATCTGCTGATATGGTCCTGTACGCACAGGAAACTCGCATGGCTATCAACCGATGTGTGCTCCGTAATTTGGATCTGTTGCGCTCTACCTCTATCGCGGAGCTCCTGGCCGCTCCTCCGTATCGTAGTTTCGACAGTGCTACGCTCGCAAGGAGACGTCTCTTGCTACTCTTTGGACCATGGCAGTTCGGCATAATCCAGGCCCATGAATCTATGACTTTCGATGCACTTTCGCAACAGTATTTGACATGCGCACCAAAACTTAAGCGATGGTCGACCATTACTCCAAGGTATTTCAGCTGCTGTTTCGAAGATGTCGTGTGCCCTCCAACAGTAATCTCCATGTGCGGCACAACTCTTTTATTGGTCACGAGCAGAACTTCAGTTTTATGGTGAGCTATCTGAAGCTTAACTCCCTCCATCCAGATGCCAACCCTTTCTACGGACACCGTTGCAAGGTCTTCTACCTCCTCGATTGTTTCGCCGGTAATCATGAGCACGATATCGTCAGCAAATCCGACTATCTGCACGCCTGCTGGTAGTTTCAGCGTTAACACCTCATTATACATGGCATTCCAAAGCACAGGACCGAGTATGGAACCCTGTGGAACACCCGCTGTTAGGGCAGTAGATCGTATCCCAGTTTCGGTTTCGTACGTCAGGATTCGATTTTCGAAGAAGCTTCCTATTATCCTGCAGAGAGTATTGGGAACAAGCTTCCTGTGAAGCGCTTTGGCAATCGCTTCCCAGCTTGCATTGTTGAAGGCATTCTTAACGTCGATCGTCACAATAGCGCAGTGACGAACACCTGTTCGCTTCTTTTTATATGCGCGCTTCGCGTACTCTGTCACCATACGGATGGCGTCCACCGTAGATCTCCCTTTCCGAAAACCGAACTGTCTGTCCGACAGTCCACTTCCGCCTTCTGTGTAGATAATAAGTCTGTTTAATATTATCCTCTCCAGTAGCTTACCAAGGGTGTCCAGCAGACAAATGGGTCTATATGATGATGGATGCCCTGGGGGTTTCCCGGGTTTCGGTAGTAGCACCAACTTCGCCGTTTTCCACGAATTGGGAAAAGATCCCTCGTCGAGACACTTTTGTAGCACCACTCTGAAGGTATCCGGAATGGTCTGTACCGCCACCTTCAGCACTGCATTTGGGATTCCGTCCGGACCAGGGGCCTTATTCACCGCAAGTTTCTTAGCGATAGCCACGAGTTCTTCGTTCGTTACTGGCTCGATGTCGTGGGCATCCGCGTCGTACGGGGTAAGTGGCCACTGCGTAGGGCCATGCTGCGGGAAAAGATGTGCAACGATCTCTCTCAGTTTTTCCGGACACTTTTCGGTCGGCGACCTTGGGCTACCGAATCTCGCCAGTGCAACTCTATAGGCTTGGCCCCATGGGTTATCATCTACGCTCTGGCATAACGCTCTGTAGCAGTTTTCTTTGCTTGTTTTAATAGCTCGCTTAAGTGACACCCTGGCTGCTCGGTAAACGGCACCTCTCGTTTCTCTGTCGGCTTCATTTCTCGCCCGTTGAGCTCGTCGTCTCGCTTTTAGACAGCTAGTACGAAGCTCAGCTATTTCTGAAGTCCACCAGTAAGCCGGTCGTCGCCACCACTTCGGTGTATTTCTTCTGGGCATGGTCATGTCGCACACCGCTACCATCATTTTCGTCAGCTGCTCAGCATTATGGACCTGGGATGAGTCCTGCATGTATACAGCTTCGGTGCACACTTCCTTGTCGAACACTTTAGTCTTCCATCTCCGCTCGTGCACTGGCAGCTGCCTTACTGCCACCGGATTTCGGTTTCCTACGCTATAGCGTATCGCCTGGTGATCACTGTGGGTATAATCGTCACACACTCTCCAATTCATATCAGTTTTTAATGATGGACTCGCAAAGGTGATATCGATCACTGATGTTCTGTCTGGTAATCCATGCTTGCGATAGGTGCTGATGGATCCAGTGTTGCACAGCTCAACTTCCAGTCTTGCGAAGGACTCTAGTAGACTGTGGCCCCAGTTAACAGTGATAGTTCACTGACGTATTACTGTCCTTATTAGGTTAACCTAGTGGGCTAATCTTGTTTGGTGTTAGCAATTGTGATGGAACAATTGACCTTTAAAGTATCAATCTCTTGATGAGGTCAGCTGTGCTGTTCTCCATAATTCTGGCAAAAGTTTGTTTTGAAGCAATAAGTTTTCAGGCAGGAGGCAATTTTTCAATTAATTTTCTCAACACTTTGAACACACGTACAGCTGCAATCGCCAAGCTCTTCACGCTAAAGAATGAACCTTCCCAAATCTGTTGTCCGACCAATCTTGGTAATCTCTCGCGCCTTCTTTCTCTCTGTGTATCTCGATCTGCCTGTACCGTGTGGCACTAGTTAAATCTTTCGGCGGCCACCAGTAGAAGTCTTGATCGAAACATGAGGGGCATTTGGAGCCAGCAGCAGCAGCCGAGGGAAGCCGGACGGCAGGACCCCATGCAGCCAATTTCAATAAATTATTCAAATGTTTTAGATCCCAACCATAGGATTGGGGTGGTCGTCGCCCAAAAGCAGGAGCAAGTCGTCGCCCATGGAGGGAGGATGAAGGCTGGAGCGACGAACTGTGCAAACCCAAATTGGGGAGCTCGACAGAAGGAATTGTATGGAGAAAACCAGAAAAAAAATCACAACCCCCTCATCGCGGTCGGGCAAAAGTGTGAGAGAATTTGCGACCTGTGACTTTATTTTTTCTTGCACCCGATACAGGTTGACTGGTTCAGCTTTTTATCCGGTTGTGATTTTATGGTTCAATTCTCGATACAATGTTGCAGCCTTGCTCTCGTCGGAGAATGCAGAGCACTGAATATTCTTGAGAGAAATTTTTTTTTCTCAAAACTTGAAAAGCGAGTAGCTTCGGCAACAATTATAAATTAAATTTCAAATCTATATTCATGAGGAAAATACTAACAAATCGATTTTCATCCCCAAAAGTATTGTTTGATCCAAACCGAAGATATGAGTGCTTTTGGAGCCTAAGAAAGCTTGCATTTAAGCCACGATTGCAGTCACAATACCAAAATGGTTTCAAGGCATCTTCTGCAGGAAAGCGCCATTTTAAAACGTAGAAAATACATATTGCGGCGGTTTTTCGGAGCAGCCTCATAAAATGAATTTATAAAAATGCCTTCAATAAATCAGGGAACCTGAAATATTTCTTTATCTACCGGCAGCCGTTTTAACACATGCCAGCTGTTTTTTTCTCTTCATAGTAAGTATAGTAGATCCTTCGAATGTGGGAGCTGTCTCCGAGGAAGGAACTTGTGATAGGGTGGTATAATTAAAGTGTGTTATTGAACTTTTCGAGCCGCCTGGAAATCTGTGTTTGTGGAGCCCCAGGCAGGTTAGTGGCGCACCGGCTTTGGTTCTACTCGTGGTTGATCGAAACTAACTAAGTAATGTGAGCAACTGCTCATTCGAGAGCTAAGCTGCTTGGAATGGTTCCCTGAAATGGCGTGAAGCCGATCTGTTAAGATATATTATGTAGTTGTCTCAAACAGGTTGAATGTATATGTTGAGGCCATCGATTGGTAACGGTTGGAAAGTGCGTCGTGGTTCATACAGGGAGCCTAAAGATTAAGCTTGTATATCTTATGAACCGTCAAAACTGATGTTTTACGCCCTTAACGGAAAGGGCGTTTTAAATACGAAACTCATTTTACTGACCAGAATCACAATAAACACTTTATATACTCAAAGAGAAGGTTGCACTTTTTTCGTCAATCGGTGCTGTTTCTACCAAAAATGTCTACAAGAATTGAAAAAAAAAAAAACCGACGGAAAGCGGGAATTGAACTCAACTTTCCGCAATCTCATTCCATCAAATCAGCGGCCTATTTTACCAACTGTTCTATCTGAACTGATTGGAAGCATGTTTGTTAATTATTGTACTAATTCTATTAGTTACGTGCCGGCCTAAAACCTGAGACCTAAGTTTGAGACTAGAGACATGAAACATGAAGCCTGATACCTGAGCCTAAAACTTTAGACTTGAGATCTGAAGCCTGAAGCCTGAGATCTGAAATATTGGAAAATTCGCTGGCCTTCAGCGGTATTTAGTTCTTAGTCCTAAACCAAGGTTTGCCAGAACTTTTTCTGCACGTATCCTGGCCGGGCTAATCCAGGCTATTTTATCTAAAAACCTGACAAAATTCGGGCATTTCATTTCAAAATTGTCGACCAAAATCCGGGCAATATCCGGGCAGATGTGGCCAAAAATTAGGGATTTCTCATCAAGAATAAAGAAAATGAAGGTGAACAAACATTTTTTTTTCACAAAAAATATCATCAGCAGATTTTAAATCGTAATTTAGGCTTTAAAAAAAACCTTTCATGATTATTTTTTTATGAAACCTGCATCATCGAAAATTTCAAAACAGACAGAACAGAATGGCACAACACCTTAGCAAATAAGATCTGCTATTGCCAAACACCTGTAAAAATAAAGATCTCAACTTGTTGAAAGTATTTTGCAGGCACCAGAGTTGTTATCTTCTATCAAAATTATACATTTTTGATTTTTTTTTTGCTTTGAGAAACGTTGATATCAAACAAAAGTAATGGAATAAATATCGCACGAGGAAAATCAGGCTTCAATTTTTTTTTATCATCTTAAGAAACCTGAAATTAAGCAATTTTTTTTTCACCGCAGTCAAACCAACGATTCCGAACTCTCCTCAAGTGCGATTACTAGAAAAAGTCAAAAGCGCGGATAAATTATTACCACCCAGGCTTAGCTTAATATGTATGACTAAACGATGGTCTGTTTAAAAGAAGAAAAGTATTATGGGATCCCGTTTACCAAGCAAAAGCGTCAAATAAATTTGATAAGCTTGAACGCGTTCAAGCTGCTTGCTCCAACTAAGCCGGCTCTCGGTACCGATTTGTTAACTGCGCCATAATTTAGAAAGCCATGCATCCGCCCATTGACGTGCTTAAGGTTAGGAGGTGAGCATGATGCTAGATTTCCGAGGGACCATTCCCAGATGCCGACGAGCGACCTCCGTCCGAGAACCGGACCAAAGAAATTGAGGGAAAAATATCCGAAACCGAAAACAATCGGTCAGCTTCATTCCGTCCAATGAAACGGAATCAAACACGATGAACTGAAGTCTTAGCAGAGCAAGCATAATGCGATTTCTTATGTAAATAAGTCGGTTTTTCTGAGGAGAGCGTTTTAGTTGTATCGCACTTTTCTGAAATGAAAAAAAAAAAATCGAGAATAGATTCGCTTACGGCGACGCGACGACGAGATCCACATTTTTTTTAAGAGCTAACCTAAAATGTTTAGATGGCGAGTATTTGGCGGGACTTTGTTTATAATTTGTGAACCATTGAGTTGAGCAGCGTCAACAGTTGTATCTGATCACCGAGAAAGTATTCTGCTCCGGAGTGAAAAGAAGTTTTTTTTTCAAATTCGATCATGATGATGTATTACTTACTCCCACGATAAAAGCCAGCAATAATGGATTGTGCTGAGAGGGTGTGAGATGCTTTGGTTGAACTAGCTCTTAGTTTGTTAAATATATTTTCATAGGTCTTTACAAAGATTCTTACATAAATTTATAATCTTCCAGTTGTAAACTTGGAGCAAACAGACTCCCATATTGTAAATCATTTAAGAGTTACTAAATGACATAAATAGTAACATGGCTTTGTTTGGACTCAATAAGTCCGAATTCGGATTTATCGTCCATAGGAAATCATTTAGATGTTTTTGCATTCCTTACCAAGAAATTCTACTTGACTAACAGTTACTTATAACAAATGGATTATCAATTAGTCATCAATTCCAAGGTTTCATGAACGATTAGTTCGTCTGCTTTCTTAGACGACTCATGATATACTCTCCATCGTACTCCCTAAACTCCACTTTGGGCTTCTGATTTTGGTTTCCACCTCGAACTTTTATTGAAGTATCCGTTGACGAACATAATTCCTAAAAATCACTCGGTCCATGGCAACCGTTCTCCAATTTCTCGGATATCCCACATTCGCTAGATCACGCTCCACTTGGTCTAACCACCTTGCTCGTTGCGCCCCTGCTAGTCTCGTTCCTGCCGGATTCGTAGCGAACACCTGTTTTGCAGGACAGTCGTCCGGCATTCTCGCAACATGTCCCGCCCAGAGTATCCGGCCAGCCTCTGGATACTGGGTTCGCCGTAGAGTCGCGCGAGCTCGTGGTTCATCGCCTCCACATTCCGTTTTCCTGCACCAAAGATGGCTCTTAACTCTCTTCGCTCGAATACTCCGAGTGTACGCAGGTCCTCCTCGAGCAATATCCATGTCTCGTGCCCGTCGAGAACAACCGGTCTAATGAGCGTAATATACAGGTTATACTTCGTGCGAGGGCTGAGTCTTCTCGACCGCAGTTGCTAGTGGAGTCCATAGTAGGTAAGACTTCCGCTGATAATTCGCCGCCGGATCTCACGGCTGGTGTCATTGTCTGCGGTCACCAGTGAGCCGAGATAGACAACGTCTTCGACTATCTCCAGCTCGTCGCCGTCGATCGTGACCTTGTTATTACTGGACAAGCGGGTTCGGTCGGTCTCGGATCCGTAGGCCAGCATGTACTTCGTCTTGGACGTATTAATCATCAACCCAACTCCACCGCTGCAGTTGATCTACCGACTATATCAATGTCATCGGCAAAGCATATAAGTTGACTGGATCAAACCCCGCATTTCACCCACCGCTCGTCGAATAACTTCTAGCGCCACGTTGAACATCATGCAGGATAGACCATCACCTTGTCGAAGCCCCCTGCGCGATTCGAATGAACTCGACAATTCACCCGAAATCCGCACACAGCACTGCGTTCCATCCATCGTCGCCTTGATCAGTCTGGTCTGCTTCCCAGAAAAGCCGTTCTTGTTCATGATTTTCCATTGCACGTCACGGTCGATCGTTTCGTATGCGGCTTTGAATACGACGAATAGATGATGTGTTGAGACTTGGCGTTCAAGGCATTTTTGGAGGATTTGCGTAATGTGAAGATCTGATCTGTCGAAGATCGTCCCTGCATGAAGCCGGCAATGGCTTCCCACGAATCTGTTTGCTTGTAGCGTTAGGCGGCGGAGAAGGTTTCGGATGAGCACTTTGTAGGCGACATTTAGGACAGGAATTACTCGGTAGTTCTCACAGACCAATTTATCGCCTCTCTTGTAGATGGGGCATACTTCCGCCTCCTTCCACTCCTCCGGTAGCTGTTCTGTGTCCCAGATCCGGACCATCAACCGGTGTAGGCAGTCATCCAACTTGGCCGGGTCCATTTTGATGAGTTCAGCTGCGATGCCATCCTTCCTAGCCGACTTGTTGCGTTCAGCGTATTTTCAGCAATACCCATACTCTTTATGACTCGCGGCCAGATCTCTGCTCTAATGACACGAGAGCCGAAATCTCCTCTATATGACTTGAGGTTCCCGCACAAACCTTTGGTCATGATGATTCTAGGCCTGATATTTTCTTCGATGTCTTGATATCCGATCCATCTTCGTAATGAATCGAGGCTTACGTCCGCGACTTGAGAGCCTCAGGAATAAACACCTTCTGCCTGTCGTGAATACACACGCACGGGACTTAACGACTGAGATGATTACCGACGCATATGTCATCCTAAATACACAGACTCAAGTGACCATTTCAAGAGAACTATTTTACTGGTTACTATACTACTGGTGTCTTCCCTTCAAGAAAGATTCGGTTCTATGTTCAGCGGTACGTAAACAACATGATCTGGCTGGAGATGCTGAAAAGTAGCCGTGTTTTTCTCCCTAGACAAGTTTTTTTTATAGCCCTTTTCAACGTCTCAGCAAAACTTTCAGCCTGCCTGCGTTTGACTGCATCCAAAATACAATCAGAAAGTAGAAAACATGCACGGGACTATCGGAGTCAACGTGGATACGCCCTCGAGGCTTCTTCGGAACGGATCATGACTTCACCTTTATGCGATTCATCCCAGGATGCCTCCAATTGACCCGGTCATCAACCATCATGTTGTCTTGGATGATCTCCTGGATATCGTTTCAGGCGACGCACTGCCAAAAAAAATATATTTTGTAGCGATCATGATGTTGTGAAGATACCTTTGACATTTGAAATACAGGTAGCCATGACCCGCTGCAAAGCATCAGGAGTGGATTTGAAGCCGAAAGGCAACCGAGTGCACTGGAACAATCCTCGCTCAATGATCTGCATCTTACGAAATTTTGAAAATAGTTCACCGATGATATCATTCTCCTCTCCTGGTGCGCTTTTCCTTCATGGGGTAGTTGGCTGGTCATTCGTTACTCAGTCTTACTCTGAAATTTTTGTAATGCTTGAGTCTGAGCTTGCTATCAACTACGGACCACCCAAGGCCCCTCTTGGCCAATGATATAACGATGGTCCTTGGTGGGTTCAAGATGTATGAACCAATAACGGCGCTGGCTAAGTCCATGTTGTCGATAGGGTGGAGAGAAGTGACGCACATATCGAGATTTGCTTAGCGGAGACTGGTGGTACGCCGTCCCTTCATAAATTACCTCTAAGTTATTTGCAATGCTCTACAAACCAACCGAAAAGCTTCGTTAACTTTGTTAAACTTAATCTTCATCGCTCAAAGAATGTCATATTTTGGTCCAGGAAACGGCAGAAAGACATTAAGCTATCAATTATACGTGTATGCATTTTCATTTTAAATTTCGTCTTGCACTTGGAAGATACCTTGATAGGAAGTACCAAAAAATGATATGATAGGGGTCGTCAACCTACAGTGGCTACAGCTATCATGGTGAAGATCATCAATATTCGCCCTTAGAGAATTCTTCGACGTAGTACCACGAAATTCACGATGGATTTTAAACATGCCGGTTCAATATGGTCGTCGAATCGTGAAAAATGAATTTTAGACAATGCCTTACAAGATTCAAAGGTTTAAAGACCTTCTGGTAGAACAATAGATGAAGTGTTTTCCGATAACCTTTCCGAAATACAGCGGCTCGTGAATAAACATAACTACAGATTTTGGTAGCAAGAAGGAACACGAATCTGTGCAGACGTACTGATCGCCACCAGGCGATAGAAATCTTCATTGTTGAAGGTCTGGGTCAGAATCACCCGTTATTGCTGTACTTCCCTGGTGAAGATCAACCATTCACTCTGAAGAAGTGAAGATCATTGAATTAACGTATCTGGACTAGTTCTACGGCATGTCGTCGAACCTTGGACACGGCCCCATTCTGGTTTCAATAGGATTTCGCACTAGCTTACGAAGGGAAGAAAACCCCATTTTTTGATTAAAGGGTTCATTACGATCTTGGAGTGACCTGTGCCTGTGAGTCTGTGAGTTCGCCTGACCTGATCTCTGTGGACTTAAATGTCTAAAGTATATTGAAGCTAGAAATCTACTCTACAAAACATGACAGTTTGGAAGTTCTGAAGCGCCATCTAGCTCAAGCCTGGAATAAAATACCACAAAAAGCTCTGTGGGCTTTTTTCAAATATGTGCACCGAGCTTCTGCAGCGAGTTGCTTAGCGCAAAGACAACAAAATCGAACTTTACAAATTGGTTTGGATATAAGATTTGTTTTGAAGTATTTTTTTTTTAATTTAAAGAAACGTTTTTTGTTTTGATCAAATTATCTGTTAGTTCCAATGTAGCACTTCAATTGCTGATTTCTGTAATTTTTTGGGTTGTCGTTATACTACTGTTAAAAATTTCTTTCAATTCAGTGTTGTAAGTCGCAACAAATTGCGTAACGTGGACAATTGATGGTGTTTGATAATGTACAATAAATGCAGCTGGCAAAGAAGCGGAATATCATATTTACGAATAGTGGGTGAGTCCTTGTCGAAGTTGAAGAATCTAATCTTATTTCATGTTAAAAATGTAAACTAATGTGCTTACTGACTTTAGCAGAAAACGCTCTTCTGATGATTACCTATTTTAAGACGTGTGTTAAAAAATCATATATTTAAACAAGAAAAAACATACTTTCATGTCAACTTCAAATTGTTAGAACAACATAACAACAAGTCAACAAACCATCTTATCATATTTTTTTTCCTCTTTCTCTTTCTAGGTAAGTTCCAAACATCTAATCGTCACGAGAAAAAAGGGGTACGTTAGAACCATTAAAAGGCTCGGTGTGTACCGTTCACGAATCGAAACTTGCAAAAAACGTGAAAAAAAATAAACAGCCAGCATAAATGCTTGAAAATCGAGTTTACCACCATCGATCGGCGAATTCAGCCAGTCGGTGGTAAGCTTCACATTTTTATGCTAGTCGTTCGGTTGTTTTTGTTTTTGTTATTGTACGCGACTAAACCGCCACCGTCGCCCGTCTGCTGATGGTTTTGGATTAGTATTGGTCGAACCGTTTGGGTGGATATTGCTCACTAGCTAAGGGAAGGCAGACAGGTCTCCTCCGTCTGTGGTTGGTGTTTGGCTTTCGGTTGGTGGGCTCAAAACAAGATTTTTTTTTTTTTTTTGTATTTTATATGATGATGACGACGACGACCCGGGCCGGAGTCAAGTGTATGCGTGTGTTTGGTCCGGTGCTGATCATCATGTTTTGATCAGCAGTGCCCGTTTACGTTAGGATGGCAAAAAGATGCTGCCTTTCGTGAAAATAATAGTGATTTTTTTAAAAAAAGCTTCAGACCTTAAAGTGCATTTTTCTTTTATTCCTATGCCAGAATCCAGTTTCATCAATAATTTGTAAATTAAGACGATATTTCGCTTTAGCCAAAAAATACGTTTTTTTTAACGTAAAAAATTCCAAATCCTTTGCGTTAACGACGTATTTTATACCGCGTAAAAAAACCTTAGTGTATCATGTTTTTATCAAGCCAGTTTTTGTTTCATTTTTCGCATCTCATCATGAACAATTGTTTAATTGAATTTATAAGTCCGAACAAATATTGATCAGTTGCGCCGTTTACTTTGCGATCGTATGCATGGAAAATATGAGGGGACAGATGGTAATTTTGAAGATTCATCGAGAAAAACACATCTGGACTTTGATAATTTCAAGCATTTGATATCATAATTTCCATAATCATTTGATTACTAGTTCGAATTTGTTTGATCAACTTAGCATTTTCTATAACAGGATTTTTTGGACGCACATTGTAATCTATAAATAGCACCTTTGAGTTTATGATATTTTGGCATAAAATGATGTCATAATTGGCAACAAACAGCTTTCAACCGGTTGACATAGCATATTCCTTTTAGTGCATAGCCGCGTAAAATTAAAGATTAGTGCAGGTTTGTTGTCATTTTATTATTTAGTCATTTTCTTCTTTGAACGTAAATTCTATTTCATGCAGTAATACTGTGAATAACGGCATATTTTGATGGGTCCTAACAGCTTTACAGCATGTGACTGTTTCCCTCATTTTTCAACAATTAATTTTTTTTTTTTAATTTTGCATCTAACAAATAACAAAGATGAATTTATTTTACCTCAAATTACACGCACTGCATCGCGATTCGAGATGTTTAATATAATTTAAGCAGTCCATTATTTTAATCAAAACGATTTTCTTTTGTTTTTACGCTAAAGTCTGATTTTTAATGAAAATTCACACCGGAATACATAATTTAGTTCATCTTGGATTCTGGTCTTTATATCTTTATTGCTTCGTTTTTAATTCCAAAAAATTAGTTCCAAAATATTCTAAACTCTGAATATTTAGTCTCCTGACTGCTTACAGACTTTCGTTTAATTTTTTTTTTCAAAATTTTTGTGTTTTTAAGTTAGTTTCAAATTTCTATTACCGAATTCTGATTCCAAATAAATGCTTAAAAACGAGCACAAACAAACACAGGATCTCAATAAAACTTAATTTTTCCTCGAAGAAATTCTTTTTTACTTAACTTTTAAATTACAACTTTCGAGGATATGATGGCTGGCATTTACAAATGCTTAAACCACTAACCCACAGAAAGTGTACTATGTATACCGTGGCCAGGATTTGATCTCATGACCATTGGATTAGAAGACTTGAAGACTATCCTCTACGCCATGGGCTGCGGCTAATTCAGTTTTAAAATAATTCTGTTAACACTTTTAATTCAGTTCTGTTATAACAATCTACTAGTTCTGCGTCGGTTAGACTTAGTTTTTGACTGCTTGTTTTAATTTTATTACCACACACATGGCACGGTGGGGCTTTTGGAAGTTCAAAATTTTGATCATGATTTTCGAAACTCATAAGCTTTTCAATATTATGGTAATAATTTTCCGAATTAAGATTCGGAAATTGTTTTTTTTATCTAGTTCAGATATCTTATTGAAATATGGAAACTGTTTAAAATTCAATTTTGAATTTCAGATTCATTTCGTAATGACTTGTACTGTTCCGTTGAGGAATTCGAGTCGCGAAAGATCGCAGTCTTACAGTTCTTTTAAAATTGCATTTCAAAATTTCCAATATTTAATCAATTTGTATTCAAACTCAGATGAAAATCACAAATATAAATAAGAATTTGAGATTATTTTGAAAGTTTTGTTTAATGAAATTAACTGATATTTTTTTTAAAAATTATCCACTGGACTTAAATTATGGATTTGATTTTAAATGAAAAATATTTGCGCGTTAAAAAATTTCATATTTTCTTGGTGTATTGTTAAACTCTTATCAGCTCGTGAGTGTCAATATGTCAATTTGGGTGCATTCAAATAAAAAAAAATCCTCGGGGACTCTCATAAACTCTTGGAATCTTTTATTTTGCATCATTATTTTTTTTATGGATGCACCCTGAAAGCCCGGGATAAAAACTCCCTAGTCAGTCCTTGAGTGTCAATTTGACACTTCTCGCTCAAATCCGCTATATCTCTCTTGTTTCTCAACCGATTTCTACAATATTTATAGTTTTGCAAACCTCGTAACGTAACTTCAAATTTGTTTCTGTAACTGTAGATGAGCTACTGAATGCTGAGAAAAAAAACCATTTAACTTATTTTCCAGGAAAGCTGAAGTTAAAAACTCTACGATCAACAAAAAGATATAATTTGTTGAATTTTTTTTAGATCATTACCACAAAAAAATGTAAAAAAGTGGTGTAAAAACCGTACTTTTTAATCAATGAACCATCTAAATTGTTTAAGTCACACCGGACAAATTTCGATAAGATGATTGAAAAGTCGACGTAATTTGGCACATTTATGCATTTTTAGACTACGATACTTTACACAAATATGATAAACTAGCTGACGCGGCAAACTTTGTTGAGTCTTTGAGTAGACGGCAAATCATTTTTTATGTTCTTGGAACTTTATTGGTACCGTAAAATGGGGTGAATCGTGAGTTTACGGACTTTTTTCGTAATGTTTCTGTCTAATTATGTTTAGCTGGCTCTAACAAAACTAAAAATAAAAAAAGAGATTCGGATTTGTTACTATCAATTTTAAACAGCTATTTCTGTTTATCCCCAAAATGGGTAAATAGAGACAGTGGCTTATTGATCGAGGAAAACGTTAATTTCTGCTTCCGTCATATTGAACGTAGATCAGTTTGTTGTTGTTCGCTTCGCCGATATTTTTTGTTTTTTTTTCCTTTTCTTTGTTATGACCTTTACTTAAGTTTGAAAAAATGTTGTGGAGTGCCTACCTCCAGGGGCAAAATTTATTGTTATAATTTATAACGTGTTGTATGTTTTGGTACTTTAAATTAACGTTAATTTAAAGTGTAATTTATATCTTTTTATTTTTAACGAACGCTGAAAGCGAAAATTTGTTTTCATTATTTTCTTCGTTTGAAGAGGATTCTGTTATGTCTATTTCGATTAATATCTAGAAAAGAGCATCAAAAAATGTTTTGCAAAATGTGTTGCCATTTTTAGCAGTTTTAATAAATTGTTTTTAATTTTTTTTCTTCAAAATCATTTTTAAGTATTTTGAATCGTAAACCAATTTTTCAGACCAAGATCATCACTAATTACAGTGTTTTCAAACAACACTTCTCATGGTATGAAATTCCGTGTTTCGCATTATCTGTTACCTGAAATGGATTCGATTATTTACTATGAATTATTTGATCATCTTTTCAATTTACATTTTCCAATATTCTTCAAAATGTGAATGGTTGAGTTTTGGAAAAAAAATGTGAACATTTAAAATATTCATGGAACTCTGCTTCACAGCAACTTTAAATCATAGAGTTCTGGAATTTTTTTTAAATAGTATTAAAACTCTCTATTTTTGTAGAGAATAGCAGTTTTTTTTATTTCTTTCTTTCAAACACTTTTCAAAATCAAACACGCGTTTTCAGAGCCTGTAAATAAATTTGGAATTTTAGATTTTTTTTTCTCGATATCTGTTATAATATTCTCTCTTAACTTTTGAATTCCTAAAGCAAAAATAAACTTTTTTAACTTTTCGAATTGAAAATTTTCGCAGTCATGAACAATTTTAAATTCTTAGTTTGATGATAATAAAATAAGATATTATATTATTGAGTTTTGTTGCTTTTTCACATCAATGTTCGAAATCTGACTTCAGGAATATGTAATTTGTTTATTTTTTTCTAATGTTGATACAATAATTATTCATTTTTCATGATTTGTGGTGCAAACCAATAATTAGTTTTATGTAGGTTATCCATTTTTTTTGGCACTGATATTTGGTTTTAAACTCTCTTCTTTGTTTCGAATCTTGGTTGATATTTTTCTTCAGACTAAAATTTTTATTTATCATGCTTCTTGTGTGTCAAGATGTTATTGAATCAAAGCCTGTCTCTAAACTCTGATACTGAGTGTTGGATTGAATTATGAGTTTTAGTTGTTCAAAGTTAAATTTTTTTGAAATTTTTAATTCCGTTTGGAAGAATAGGAGTTTTTCTATCGCTTCCTAATTTTCCAATTGTTTCTTTTCAATGATGAAATTTTCATGGAATCACAAAGTTTATACCATTCGGTTCTCAAACTAACTAAATACATTTTAACAATTTATAACAAAAAATCTTTTAAATCAATTTAAGGTTTCCTGATATTATTTAAGTACCAATAAGACGTTCGCGTGGTTGTACCATAAATATGTAATGGAATATTTCACCTTTGTCTATTCAGTTGTTTGAAAATATGTCAAAATTTGTACAGTCATACTGTTTTATATAATTTCCCTTGAGTAATATGACATTCTCTAATATGACCGCAAAACATATCCGGACCGGGCAAATCCGGGTTATTTTATCGTTATCCTGACAATATCAGGATATTTGATTTCAAAATATCATCTTTTATGCTTCCAGAACTGATCATGTTTATTTTGTTGGATTTTGTTTGTTAGATTTTGCAAATGAAGTGAATAAACCCGAAATTTTATTCGGACTTACAATATCTGGGCTAATCCGCGCAATCTGGAAAGCTCTAGGTAGATCAGCTTGAAAATGTTAAATTTGCCTTGATTCTGTAGCAAAAATGAATATTTTCAGAAATGTGCTCCTTACCGGCTAATTGCATTTTTTTCATCTTATAAGGCAGATTAACAATCACATCCAAGTATCCATTTTACTCGTACCACGTGAAGAGTACAGTGGCTATGAAAATGGGCGCCAAAACTTTCTACATAAAGATTGATGAGCATCAGCAAGCCTTGATTGCTTTTGGC
This sequence comes from Uranotaenia lowii, assembly GCF_029784155.1. Classification (NCBI taxonomy): domain Eukaryota; kingdom Metazoa; phylum Arthropoda; class Insecta; order Diptera; family Culicidae; genus Uranotaenia; species Uranotaenia lowii. The sequence continues at coordinate 97,354,375 of NC_073692.1, read as the reverse complement.
GCCTTCCTACTCCGAGTGATTTGAAGGAAATAAAAATGGAATTCGGGTGCCATGACTTTTATTTGATACGAATAAAAACTAATAGGCTATATTAGAGCAAGTTCACTGGTGTTGGGAAAAAATTGTAGAAATTTTGACACTTACGGCACATTTTGAAAATTTTGCCATACAAAAACATTTTCAAGATCTGTGGCCTTCTAGTTTTTTTTACAACAAGTGTTGTATTTTCGCATGCTGTGATGCAAAAAATAGCAATATTTCTATCACATACGGCTGAAATAGAAACAGTGTTGTAAAAAAATACAACGCACCAAGATCTTGAAAACATTTTTGCATGGTAAAATTTTCAAAATGTCAAAATTTCTACCACTTTTTCCCAACACCAGTGAACTTGCTCTCATTAATAGCAATACGTGTAGGCAACGTTCAACGCCAATATACTCAACTGGTACGAACCACCTTATAATTTGGTCGTTTTTTCCGTCCAGTAGTTTGCGCTTACTTATGAATATGTAGAAAGTATGTCACATTTCATATACTCAATATATGCAAAATCCAGTGAAAAATTGAAAATCTGAGAAATTGCAAATTGACAAGCTCGTATTGAAAACTCGTTAAAAATTCTGTGTTTCGTATTTTGACATTCTTTAAAATGCAAAGATGTGCCAAATAAAGACAACTTTTCAATCTTCTTGTAAAATTTTTCTTGTGTTACTTTAAAAATTTGACGGCTCATTGATTGAAAAATACGGGTTTACAAAATTTTTTTCTACTTTTTTTGTTAAAAAAAAAATTAAAAAAAATCCTTATGTGCAGCGTATAGCTTCTAACTTCAGCTTTCTTGGACGCTAAGTGATTTTTTTTAAGTTTTCTTAGATGTGTTGTAGATGGATAGGTCCGAGAAATATATTTGAGTTACATTACGTGGTATCAAAAATTATAAATGTTGTAAAAATCGGTTGGGAACCAAGAGAGATAATTTGTTTTTAGTCAGGAGTGTCAAATTGACACTCCAGGGACTGTAACGAGTGAAAATTTTAGAGACGGATAAGGGTTAATGAAAGTTCAGAGGGTCTAACAGAAAAATGTGGTAAAAACCAACAGAAAAAAAATCTGCATTAAGTATTCTCACAGTCCTCCAAACCTTCACTCTATAGTTTCTCATTATCGTATATCTCACCTCACGGGTAGAAAATTGATTCGCCGATACAATTAAAATCGTTAATGCCGCAATCATTTTGGTAGCTACATGTACATATCATATATGTATGTTTTATAAGATTTAAAGTATGTATTATATTTATTTCCATATTTAATTTTGTATGTTACCTTGTCTGTTGAACACTGAAAAATGGAAACCATAAGACTTATGGTAGAAACGTTTAACCATTACCAATTAGAATTATTCTTCATGGCTATGGTTAACCATACCAATAGGATTCCTCCATTCACCCAATGGGAACCATTTCATCCACCCTAACCTCGCCGGAGCGCTTGATTTCTATCGCGATCGAGCTGCCATACACATGCGACCCGGGGCCTGAAACGGCCGAACGATCCGGGTCTTTCATCTGTATTGTTGTGCTGGTTTGGACGGCACAACCCCGCTGCTAATAGGTTAGGTGCAAACTGCGCGACGCGACGAACGACGTCTCGACTGGAGTTTCGCGGACTGGAGCCCCCACACATCAGAGTTAGTTCGTCAGTTGTGTTCTCCGAGATAAGCCACGGAGAAGGTGTCGTGTCGATCGTTTAGAAGTGCCGCTTATCGTGATATTTGTTTGCTGGAGACGCATTTTCCATACCGACTCGTCAAGGGACGACTGTAAGGTCCTTGGGAGATTCCAATCATTAATCGGTCTTTAAGGATTGGGTTTATTGTTTCATTCGCGAATATGAATTGATCAGTGAAAAAAACGAACCCCTTAGCCAGTAGGTCAAAGCCAGCTTTCCTCCCCGAGAGTGTGCTCGCGTAGTGTTGCTGGAATATGCAGGAGAAAACTTGTTCCGCGAGTTAAGTTGAGTACTGGTCAAATGGTTCAGCTGGTGGTTGCTCGATGGTGCGCAAACGCCTTTCACGGAGACAACCCTTGCGATGCGATGAAGAGAGTAATACAGCATCCGTTCGGCGATAGTGTGCTGGCGCAAGGAGAAGTAGTGTGGCATTGAAGTGAATGGCTTTGGCGAAGCAGAAGAAGAGTAGAAAAAACAAACAGGAAAAACCAGTGAGTGATACCGAAATCGAAAAGATCGCTTCCAATTGCCGAAAATCGTGCGCCTTGTTTTCATCTCGGGGGGTTTTTTTATGGAGTAGATCGGTTGCAAAAATTATCGACCTTCGTTCGGAGATAGTGTGTGATACTACGTCAGCACTGATTTTATATCGCAGCTGATACCTGTGTTGGAACGAACTGTTTTTAACATTGAGATTTTGGATAAGTGTGAGCTGAATTCGTACCTGGGTAGCGTACAAAACGAAACCCAAACTTTCTGACGTAGGAAGAATAACTTGCAGACAACCGCACAAGCTGATCAGACGTAAGAAATGTTTACCGATAAAATAGTTTTTCTCAACTACATAGCAACAACAAGTAGCAATCAGTTGTCCGAGCATATAGGTATTCGTTTTACCTGTCCGTGATCATTAAGGAACCACTATCCATTAGTGTTTCGCAATAACCACAACACGTTATCGCCCGTTTCAGTTACCAACAAAAGGTCTCCCAAATTTGCCTTCCAGTTTGTTCTTTCTGTAAGAACTAAATACTTAACAACTAAAGACAACAAACAACCATACTTATACCTACTGATATCCGCCACCATTAAAGGTCTAACCCGCGGGATATCATTTACCTACTTATGCTTCCTGGGGGCCACCTGAAGGCACCCCGTTTCGAACCGTTATCCATTGCATCAGATACATGGGTTGGTTGCCTGGCTGGTAGTCGGGTTGTCGTCGAGTACACCATAGAGTGGTTCACTCGGTCGTTCTTGGAAATCATTCTAATGAACCTTTAATTGACTCTAACGTCGAGCTAAATTTTAAGCTTTTTTTCATTTACTAACTCGATTTCAAATATGTTACGTAAATATTTGTTTCATAATTGTAGAATAGCATTCAACACTTCATAGATAGCATGAGATCAAAGAAGTTCTAACCCAGGACTACCTGGTTCAACAATTTGAAGTCACACTTACGAGAAAACCACTTTTTGTAATTTTAAACATAACTTCAGCTAACGTGTTTGATTTTTAATACTAATTATAGGGGAGAAAAGGACATTATAGCCACCTTAAGGAGGACGCTTGTTTAACCGTAGAAAACAGCTATAATATGTGAGTTACATCATTGTTTCGTGTTCAAACATTAAAAAAGTCGATTTTCTAATCGGAAAATGTAGATAAAAACGTTTGAAAATGCATTTTAATTTTTTTTTTGCTGAAAGCTGAAAATCAGTCACTGTAAGGGCATAATAAGAACTCCCCCTTGGGCAGTATGAGCACCATTAGTCGTGGCATGATGATCGTTTTTTGCCGTAGATTCTACACCCAAAATTCAGCCGCTATGCCAATTGCGTGTAATCAATTACATAGCTTCATTGGCATAAGAAAATTACGCGACTGTTGGTTCGATTTGCGTCCGCCGGCATTAACCTCCCAGCGAAACCACATTACGTATGACTGAATTCAATGAAAAAGATGAAAAAAACCACACATTTTTTTTTCAATCGAAATACGTCGGCCGATTTTGAATCGTATTTAGGCTTCAAAAAATTGTTCGTGTTCATTTTCTAGAAACTTGTTCAATTTATTTCATGACACAAGAATGAATAACAACGATGACTTTTAAGTTATTTGTTGGTTGTTGGCAAATAAAGTGGATAAATCCGGACAAAATACGGCTTTTTCAACGAATATTTTCCAAAATTTTGTTTAAACTTATCGAACAAGTTCGGGTAATATCTGGCTTTGAACAAGCTTAATGTATAAAAATTTAGTGATTTTTATAAGATATAGCAATTGCTTTGATAGCTTCTGCCCAAGCTGTTACTGAGTTTGGTATGAATAAACATTTACCACTTATCGAAGGTGTACTATAACTTTAGAACAGAGTTTTTGCTAAACAAAACGAGTTAGGCTCTATGAAGCCTCAAGGTATGAGTAGTTTCCTATATAGAAATTACAAAAAACTGAGCTTGTGCTCAGTAAAATAAAGCTATCCAGCCAAAAGAAATCTGTAGTGTTCTTAACCCTCATCCGTCCAAGATTTTTTTAACCGTTAGAGTTCTTTGAGTGTCAATTTGACACTAAAAACTAAAACCGCAATATCTCACCTGTTTCTCAACTGATTAGTACCTACAAAATTAAAAAAAAAAAACCTCGTAACGTAATTCAAATATGTTTTTCAAATTACATTCAGGAACAACTTTTCACTTACAAATTATTCAAGTCTAATTTAAAAATTAAAAAAATATGCTTCAGAAAAAATACTACAGATTAACTACCATTTGTTCATATTTTTGAAAAGTATTGTGCTAGTGCAATTATAGCACTTGAACCAGCAATTGCGTTTACATACAATTTAGTCCAATGTTTAATTTTGGTGTTAAAAAATCTGAGAAATTATAAATTGATAAAAAGTTCGGAAAACAGCTACCATAAAAAATTTGTCAAAAACTCTGTGGTTCGTATTTCTAGAATATAAAGATGCGAAAATGTGTCAAATTATGTCAACTTTGTAATCCTCTTTCAAAAATTTTCTACTGTGACTGAATTATTTTTGACAATATGTTGATTGAACCACTTTTTAACATTTTTCGTGGTCAAGATCTTGAAAAAAAATTTAAAAATATATCTATATATCCTTGTGCGAAAAATATAGCTTCTTACTTCTGATTTCTTAGGCCAAGGTGAATGTTTTTTGGGCATTTGGTAACTGGTCTATAGTCTTTTTCCAAAGCATTTTTTCGGATTTCTTAGACTTAGAATATTTAACCTCAGAATGAATGAATAAATGTAGTTGAATATTGCAGGGTGCCTTTTATTCGGGAAATGCGGGAAATAGTCGGGAAAACATGGGAAAAATTCTGGAATTCCTACAAGAAATCGTCATTTTTTACCAAGCTGTTCAGTTTCTATATTCTATTCCAGTGCATCCAATGCTTCAAAATTACTAAAAATTCAGGGTTGCTAGCGAACCGGGAAAACTGGGATTTTTTTCTATTTCATCGCGTCACCGGGAAACCGGAAAAACCGGGAATTACGGTACCTCACCGGGAAAATTGTCGTGTTTGAAATTTTTTCCCGTTATTTCAAACATATTTTAAAAATTCGACTGTACCATTTTCAGTTTTCGATGTCGAATGATTTAGTGTTCAATATGCATATTTCATGAAACTGTTTTTTGCAAAAAGCAAATAATTTATCCAGTGTGAGACGTTTTAAAGCAGAGTTACACCTTTTTTTTCACCAGAAACGATATTGGTTTTTTAATGTTGTTATTGTGTATTTCGTTTGAATTGGCATGAAGAACGAAGCAATATATTGCAAATGTTCGATTTTTAATTCTTCCTACGTTAAACTTTTGCTTAATGTTTCCTACGCTGGAATATATGTCTCATGTAAAAATTGTATCGAAAGCAAGCTCCTGTTTAAATCTAAATCTTCACACTGATACAAAATAATATCTTACATTAAAACGATTAAAGTTCAGTCGTATCTTAGCACGATTTTCTATATTTTCACGAATCTTTTTTTCAAATTATTAGGGCACTACTAAAGTTATTCATTGTTTTGTATTAAACAAAATCATTTTTTTCTAAAACATGTCTTTAGATGTGCGCAAAAAAAAAACTGCATTCAGCGAAAAACTAAATATTTTTCCTGCAACCTGATGATTTGAAGATTCATTCAAGTTGACAAGCTGATTTGATATTATGTTTTGATTCCCGAAGAAAAACCGGGAACAACTTGGAAATTTCAAAACGAAAAATTGCTACCAACCCTGAAAATTGATAAACTAACACTCAAACTATAGTTTTCAAAAATGATATAAATTGTAGACTTCAGTCCAGTTGCCACCGTGAAATGGCTGATGTAAATAAAAGATTTTTCCGTTTAGATTTTTTGCGTTCAACTTGTATCTCCTTTTTTGTTTAAGTAACGGAATGTCTTAGCCCAAATTCCAAACAGCAACTTATAAAGCACATAATTATAATTAAAAGTTATACGCTTGAAATTACAAAAGCATTAGAAATTGGAACTGTGGTTACGAGTCTATACCTGCATATGAAGTGAAGTCAGAGATTTGTCGTTTACTTTAATGATATTTATTTCTTAAATTGTTGAATCTTTAATAATGAATCAGTTTAAAAAATGAAGAGCGTATTTTAAATTAACAAACTTTCAATAAATGCGTAGCATATTTACGAGTTTTGGGGCTTATAATTTATGCCATATTCGTTTTCATCTAGTGGAAAGATGGTTGTGCACCAACTGCTGTCATCTTCATATAAAAAAAAACGCTTTGACAGCATTTGGTGCACTACCGGTGCACCACCAGGATGAAAACGAATATGGCATTAATTTCTTTTGGAATTTAGAATTTGAACCCTCAGTGAACTTTTTGACGATCATTTGCTTGGGTTTTACCAGGCGGCCTAACTGAGCGCCATCGCCATGTGAAAATTTTGACACAGCTGAATCGAATCTCATCTAAAAAATACAAAAAGCAAATACTATTGACGAAAAAAAGTTCCTTGGATTTAAGCTTTTTAGATGTTCCTGGGAACACATCGCTTAATCCATTCGGTGAAATCAATACAGTTTTTGAACTGATTCACGTCTTGAAAATCAACCTACTTTCTTGAAAAGCATAAGGTTTTACCAGGAATATGCAACTTGATACGATTCATCTATAAAACGTATGACCAACATCTTTTTGCTAAGTGTTAGTCAGAGATGCCATTCTCTACCGAGAAAAACGGAGAACGGAGAAAAAAACACCCCCGTGCGATAGTTGCAAATCACCCGGGTGAGATTTTTCGATCCTCTCCACACATTATTCGCACCTCGGTTTCGAAAGCCACACACACCTAAGTTCAATAGCTCCGGCGTGCGACGATTTGTCACTGTAGAGCACCCCGGTGAAAACACAGAACCGACTAGTTGAAGCCACCAAAAAGCAAAGACAAAAACAAACACGACGGTGTGCATAATAATAGCATCAACAAACGATGAATGTTTCGGGCGAGTGGTTCAGCTTCGTATGTGTTGGTAAACGCAACAAGCCAAGCCAGCTGCCGTCGCTGTCGCTCTCCTTGGTGAAAACATTTTTTCACTGTAGTGTGTGTTAGCTCTGTCGTGTTGATTTACAGATTCTCTACAGAGGTCCGGCTAAAAATCTCTGCGGTGCGTTTCAGAGAATCTCTACCGAGAATCGAAAACCGAGCACATCGGTGATTCTCGTTAGAGAAATTGCAAGCCTGGTGTTAGTAAATCTCGTTTTTAAGCTTTTTAATGAAGATTTTAAGCTTTTTCGCCTTGGTAGTACTAGAGATGAAAGCTTTTCAGATGTTTTTAGGAAAGCTTAAATCTGACCAAAAAAGATTAAATCAGACCAAAAAAGCTTAAACATGAAAGATGTTTGTCATACGCTTTGTGTAAAGTTGCATGCTCGTGGGTTTAACAAAGTTTATAAAATTCATTCTAAGGTTTTTGAAATAAATAAAGCAAATGATTGCACAATAGATTCAAAAATTAACTTCTTTGTGACTTGTGTTTACTTATTTGCTTTTGTTTAGGTTCCTCTATACGAAATATTCCGTTTATTAGAATTAGTTCTACTGCATTAACCTTTTTATATGTATAGAATTAATGATAAAACATTTTATTTCCACTTTGCTTTGAACACCTCTTTTCTTTATAAATGAAAACGAAAAAGTTTTTGATATATTTGTTATGTCTTAACACATTAAGCACCAATTTCAGCATTTTTTTTTTTGTTTTGTTCGAACTAAATTTTGCATTTTTTCTGTCAAAAATGTTTTTAAAGAAAAAGGCATAAGGATGTTGCATACATTAAGTGGTAAAAAATACTACAAAAAATTATACTGACTGAAATGATTAAAACTAATTTTTGGAATGGATGAAATTTTGAAATTACCAAACGCGTAACAAAAAATCGTCATAATCTAGCATTTGGTAACGAAATATAAATGGCGAATCTTTGGTTTGCGTTTTCATGCATTTAAGCCCGGACTGGTAAATTATTGATGATTTATACCAACAGTATTTTGTTATCGGATGATGAAAGAAATATAAAGTTAAGTATGTGATATCTTTTAACCTAACTGGTAATAGGGTAAAGTCGGGTAAGACGGACACAGCGGTTAAAACGAACACCTTCAGTATTTCGAAAATTACAATGTTTGGCACAAATCTTATGATGGGAATATGTTTGAATAAGTGTATCAATACTCTCGAGACCACTTGTCTATTTATATCAAGCAAGATCTCATAATAGTAAACAAAATATACACAAACTTTGAGGATCCATCATTTCATGTAATTTCCTCTACAAAGAAAATAGTTCATAACTCGCAACAATTTCGGAAATTTTAACCGTGCAATGTTAATTAGACTGCTCATCAACCTTCTGGAAGGGCTTCGGTCAAAAGACTTGTGCAACAAAAGTTTTGAAAAAAAAAATTGTTAAGGCGGGTAAGGCGGACACCTCAAGGTCGGGTAAAATGGACACATAATTTTCTCCAGGTATTTCAAATTTTCCATCAGTAAGATTCTCCATACGCCTTCAGAAAATCTTGGCAAGAGCATCTCAAACAGGCCATTTTGAAACTGTAAATCTGGAGACAGCGCCAATAAAATACGGACTTCCCAAAACCACTTCTGGACTCGGACCAGTTGATTCCATTTTGGTTTAAAAACGTTCTCAAATACTAAACTCTCAAAAATATGTACTTTTACAGAAATTTTTCAGGCAAAATGTACATTTTCTAAGCAGTGTCCATGTTTTAGATTGCTATCAAAACAGTCTTAATGGAAGAAATTTACTAATGCCAATGGTTAATGCGATAGCAAACAATCTAAACTGCCTATCTGTACAAACACCTGATTTTCTATTGCGATTCTACCCTAGGGTGTCCGTCTTACCTGACTTTCCCCTACTGGGTAAAGTTTTTTAAGGCATGAAAAATGTAAAAATTTGTACATCTATTGCTAGATTTTCTAAATTTTCTATGAGAATCAAAAACTTTAAAAAAAACCATCTCTGGATGTGAGAAACTATGTCATCATCATTTTGCTACCATTAAATGATAACTCTGCTACATTATCTATATAAAAATAACAATTGAATAAGTGTTGTGGTATACAAATGTTGCATCTAACCTTGCCGTTGCATGATGCTCCGGAAATGCGGAAAATCAAAAATTGAACTTGAGTGGCCACCCTGATATTGTCTTGTAAACATATTTGAGTTATCCTATTAGAAGGTTTCCAAAACTTTAAATTTTGTATAAATCAGTGGAGAAAAAAAGAAATTGTAGACACTCCAAAGAGTAAAAAAAATCTGGTATGAATAAGGGTTAAGATTTCGGACGAGTTCGTATAATTTATTGACTGAGTTTTATCAGTCAAGTTATTGGCTTCTAATTTATAGGGGAGACTGTGGTAACGTGGGCCATAGGGAAACGTGGGCCATAGGGAAACGTGGGCCACTCTGAATATCTCATATATGAGTCGAGATAAAAATCTCAATTCAACGTCATCGTAAGCATATTTTTCTATATGTTATTGACTTAAATACGCATCATATGATTCTTTTATGCATCAAGCTTAAAAAAGTTAAACAAAATTTACTTACATAAGTAAACAAGCACCCGCTAATTGCATCGATGGGGAACCTAAAGTTCATAACAAAAATATGCTCATGATCTTAGTTTTGTCATGTTCTTTCATATGGAAAAGGAATTTTGATGAAACATCAATTAGTCACACAAACGCAGAACGAACGTTAACACGGCTTCGCATAGGACACACCAGGATGACCCACGGTTACCTAATGGCTAGGGAAGAACCACCGTTATGTGTTGCTTGCCAGGTCCCCCTCAGCATAAAGCATATAATCCTATACTGTCCTTGCTACCAACAAGCTAGAAACGATTCGGGTCTTGGGAGCAGTCTTCGACAGGTTCTGTCCAACTGCCCGAAGGAAGAGAAGAAAATTCTCCTGTTTCTACAAAAAAGCAAGCTGATGGAAGAAATATGAATCCGATCAATCCGAGCAAAAATGAGTAAAAAGGAACCATTATCACAAAACTGTGTACACAAAAGTTTAAATTGACACAAGCCACGGAGGAATAGGGATGAATAACACGATAGTGTTAAAATCCCAGACAAATAAACAAACAAACAAAACACAAACGCAACCAATTTGCAAATCATAGCTTGTGGGGAAACATGAGCCACACATCTTGGGCCGACTATATTTTTATGTTTTATACACATTCAGAGCTTAAAATACGTTTTCCATATCTAAATAAAAATAAAAATATTTTGCTCATCCTATATAAGGAATTTTGCAAAGACGTTCGTGAGCCAGTTTTTCGAATTTATTCGATCATACACAACTCTTATTTTTTATTTGATCATCTGAAATTGCTTTAATATAACAAAATGATTTTCAAATTACAGTTTTGGGTGAACTCATAAATTTTGCATGTTATTTGGTCAATTTGGATTTAGTGCCCCACGATTCCCCACCATTTTTCAAAATACAAAAAAAATATTGCTTTTTTTAAAAACAGTCAGAACATGGGAAAAATAACTTATTAATAATTTAAAAAAATTGCCTAATGAAAATGTTGAAAACCATACCATTTTTTATTTTCATTTTATCTTTTATAATAAAGAAGTTATGGATCAAAGAATAAAAGTGGCCCATGATTCCCCACTCTCCCATGTATAAATTAAACATTGGTATATTTTTAACAAACTAACTATAGTGAGCTTTTTTAACACAAAAAATGCGAAAATACGATTTTTTTCGCGGTCAGTAACTTTTATCCTGTTCTAGGGTCAGCGTGTACTTTGTGTGACATGCTTTCGCTAAAAATCATTAATTTTTGCTCGATGATTATTTTGGCGCCGCAGTAGTTCATGAAACCAAAGCTGAACAAAAAGTTATTAGTGCCCCACAAAAATATCAAATTAAAATCCCTCAGGCTCCACCATCATTCGGATGTAGTGCCACACAGAGAAGGTACACCTGGTTTCCATCATAGGTTATTTCTCAAATTTACGTCTATGCTGATCCATCCTAACGCCCGTTCTCGAGTGCTGCCTGCCTCAAGAAAGAACCGCAGCTGCTCGTGTGCAAGCAAACATTTTCGCTTGAAATCGAACTCCTCTCTTCTGGCGGATCTGGTTGGATATATCGAAGCCCCTGCCAATTTCGCGAAGTCGGGGTCGTACGGTTAAAGGGGATTTCGGAGGTGTGTGGGCGCAACTTGGAGCGGGTCACTTCTTGCACATACACATTCACTCAAACATACGTGTCGGTGGTTTGGACGGCCTCAACTTCTCCAGCAGCCCCAAAACGCGAAAGCGAACAACTATGGTTGTTGGCCAACGACGACGAAGACGCATTTTGCATTTCTGAATACCGCCTGGCGAGGCGGCCTGCCTCAGAATGTCAACGTGTTGCGTTAGAGAAGTTGTAGCTAAGTTCTTTATGATCCGAAGTGTTGAAATTGTGCAGTGCCATGCAATATCTAATGGTGACAGCGACGCGTTCTCGTCTTGTGCGTCTGGGTGGGTGCCCGTTTCTCTGCAGTTATCATTTATTATTGACGTTTTAGCGTGTACGGGGAAAAAGGGCTTGAAATCATGAACAACATGTTAGAGAAAGGAATTATCCAAATACGGCTTGGATTTGAAATTTTCAAGCTTAATCAAAGAATATAAAACCGGTTAATTATTATGTCAAAATTGGTTTTAAACTCGAAGAAGACCTCCTGGCATACCGGTTCTAACATCGTTAACGTTAAGGGTTTTGCAAAATTGGCACAACTAGAGACGGCTTGCTTTAAATTCATTCTCCTCCTCTCCAGTAAGGCTGGATGTTGGAGGGTTAGATGTTGGGATCAGACAGATTAACGGCCCCTCGGTTACTGTCGAAGATTTATGGAGAAGCAAACGGTGCCACATACTGAGGCGCTTTGTTTGATGAACATGTTTAGCAGCAGTTTTATTGGGCAACTTAGCAGCATCGCTAATCGATTCTCCGGGTACCGGGTATCTAGATATGTATGTTGAAAGACTGGACTATCTATCTGCTGCTCCGCGTGAACTCCTGGCATCTAGCTATTAGAACCCGTTTTATTCGTGTGAAAAAGCGGTAAAACGATGACTTTTAGTTTTGAACCCATTGAGATTGTTCTCGTTACCGGTTGGATTTCGCGTATGGCCTGGCGATATGAGATTGTACATTCTTTTTACAACCTATAACATCATTATGCAGTTGAAATGTTAGGCAAATGTGCTGTGACGTGAGTTGAATTTTTTATACCATTCGACCTAACGTTCCCAGAAAGTTACTATCAGTTAACGAATAGGTATTGCGCTATAATGTCCAGTGTCCAATCAGCGGATGTTAGCTGCAATCACGCAGAGCGCACACCTGCAGATCGGAACAATGCCAAAGGTGTAAAATAATTAACGACACTTCCCATGAATCGATCTTTCATTTGTCGTATCGTACCTCGTCGTTGACTTGTTTATTTGATGATCAATATTTTGTGTAGATATATGGCACCATCATGCCATCAAATAGTGCAGGTCTCCAGAATCGTTTTGCAAAAACTAATTACTTAGTCACATACAGTAGTCGAAAGCTTTATTTCGCCCGTCTAATAAACCCTTCAGTCGTAAATTGTGAGCTATATCGGTTGAGTATCGCGTTAAGTATCAACAGGTTAGCTTTTCACTTTTGCATTCAGTAGTTGAAACGGAAATGTATGGCTTTGTTAGAGTTGTACGAATGTTGCTTTGTGGAAACAACAGTAATTAAAAGAATATCACTTTGATTGAAGCATGGTTTGAGATAGAAGATAAGATTTAGGATATACTTGATACGAGATACAGGATATATGATATGATACGATACAGCGCTAGGAATTTTTAAACCGCGACACATTTTTGAAGTTTATCTTTATCAGGAATTGTATATTACAAAAAAAATTATACCATTTGATATAATTTTCAAAATTACCCTTATTTCAAAGATAGTAAACATAAAGATACAAGGGAAGCAAATCGAACAGAACCGATATTGATAACTGGTTTAAAACTTTGCGATAAATATGAGAACGCGACGATTTCTCATCCGTTTCCAATGAAGATCAAGATAACTCGTTCGAAATTATTTTCTCTCAGTCAGTTCTAGTTCTGAGAATATTCTTCGTCAAATCTGGTAGCAAGCAATAGAACGAATGCACAGAGAGTGATTTTTTCAGCTATTTGCGTCCATTTTGACTCTCCGCGCCCTTAACTTCATACAAAATAATGAGAAATTTTCTCTCATCCGGGAGCGAGGAATGCACAACTTATCGAGAGCTAAATTGAAATTGATTAGCGCTAGTATAGTGTTCTTGCGGATGAAAATCTCTCTCACGGGTGTTTTGATCGGCAAATTCTATCAGATCGGATAATGATTTCTGGATTCCCTGAAAGATACCCATCTCTTAACATTTTCCATATAAATTCCAAAAGACATCGTTTCTACAAACATTAGCACCATCTACTCACATTTCTTACAAACTGTGATACACTCTGGAGTAATTTGAGGCAATTTAGAAGAAATATGTGGAACAGGTTGAAATACTTGATATTAATCAATGAACATAATAACAAAAGTTTACAATGTTCTTAAGTTGATCATTTACCTCAACAAAGATAAAAATTGTGTATGTGGAATAACTCTGTTAAATTTATGCATAGCAAATTGAAACGTTGAACTTAAATTAAGAACTACATTTCGCTAACGGGCTTGTGTTATAGCTCAGTTTGCAAGTCAGTTGCTTCCTAAGCCGATGTTCGTGAGTTCGGGCCCAAGAGTAAACATCGATCACATTTGTACTGGATAAGTTTTTCAATGACTGTGGTCGGGCACGGCCGATGGGGGGGTTCGGATCTCGGAGAATTTTTTTCCGTCTCCAGTCGACGGCATCCACCAACACAGGAATTCCAGGTATGTCGCACAGTTGATGGCACAGCAGCTGATCACCCTCTCTAGGGGAAGATTTCGTTTGCACTTGGGGGTGTACGTTGATGTGTTGAAAATGCTTCGCAATTCGATTGCGGTTCTACTACTATCACTTGATTTCGGATGCACTTATTGAAAGTCGCTTCATTGGACTAATTACTAATTTATTAGAGAAGTGAAAAATCCGTGTGTATTATTCAACGTTACAATCTATTCTACTTTCTAAAATGGCTAACCTAAACTAAGGTTGCCAGATTGCCCGGTTTTATCCGGGTTTGCCCGGATTTTGCCCTGGTTTATTCTCATTTTCATTCTTAAATCAAACTAAAAAAATACAAATTGTGTTATAAATTTTTTTATGTATGCGTTCAAAACGAAATTTTCTGAGAAAATTTCATAAAAATAATCATAAAAGAAATTTTTGAAAGCCTAGAATACGATTTAATACTTGTTGATAGATTTTTATGAAAAAATATTTTTTTTAAAACTTTTTTTCTTGATTTTTAATGAGTAATTTCTAGGTTTTGATCTAATTTGTCCGGATTTTGCCAGGATTTTGGTCTACCATTTTGAAATCAAATGCCCGGATTTTGCCAGGTTTCAGGTAAAAATAGCCCGATTGGTCCGGCTCGGATACGTCCTGAAAAAATTCTGGCAACCTTAACCTAAAGTATTATGTGAACTCTCTCCGCGATGTTCGCTATGTTGTGAAAGAGAGTTGATCTTATGCTAAGGTACGATCACAAATAATGGTGTTTACGAGCAAATAGATTAAAGTGTCAAGTGAACATAGATTAAGACACATATTTAAACAACAAGAACATTATTCATGACCGGTGTAGTACCGATCAGACTGTCCGCCAACTCCATCGTTGATAAAAGTTGCGAATGACATAAAGATATTAAAACGACTATAATTGAAACGAAATAAAAATCAGCAAACCTTAAGCTAACCGCAAAGGAATCAGTAAAAGAAAATTCGAAATTCAAAGTGCTATATAGTAGAAACTACACCCATAGAAGAGGTTGCAAAAATCCAAAGTCTATTTAGCAAATATCTGTGCCAAAAACGCGCTGATATGTGCACTGTGCCAGAGATGATATGTTTGTAAAAGCACTTCTAACATAAGGACACGAGTTCCCAACCACTACATTCGAGTAAAACAAGAAAAACATTTTATACAATTTTCTTCCTATTGGATAATTTATCCCAGAAAAAAGAAAAAAAAAACAAAGTGCCGTAGGGAAGTGAGAATCAAACTCCCAACATCATTTTTATATCGTCTTGCCAATCCGACATCTTAACCAATGTAGGTACTACCTCAGCAAATTTGTCCTAGGCTTTCTACCACCGATCAATAAAAAAAACACACAACGGTGGCTTCCTGGCGTTTGGCCTCCTTTCAAGTTAGTGCTTTGATTGTAAAGGAGACGGGTAACCCATTGAATAAGAACTGTGTTTTGCTTACTGTCTGCTTCACATACACAGCTGCTAAAGCCGGGCAGCTTGGCCGGTGGTTGTTTGCCGGTGCATTGAATTAAGAAAATGTTTTTTTTTGTTTTTGATAAACACACACGCACAGTGCTTGGTTCGCTTGCTGCCTAGTGGCTAGCTCAGTCGCGACTAGTCGGTAGAGCATGAGACTCTTTATCTCAGGGTCGTGGGTTCGGGCCCCACGTTGGGCGCCAATGAAACAAGTTGAGCACCACTGACTTTCTTTGTGTGCTGCACGGCTAACTTTTACCCAAAACACAAACACGCATTACCCAAATCTTGTAGCAATTATAATTATTTACTGACATGACATTTTAAAAACTTAAGCTAGCTTACATAATAACTACTCACGGGCCCATTTTTCCTACCATAACATTAAAACGCACAACAATCATATCACAGCTTTGACGGCACAGGTGTATCACAGTTTTCTTTCTTATTATCACAGCCGTATCCGGTGAACTGGCAACCCTGCCAGGCTTCACTTCTTCGACGGGCGTACCGCAGCTGCCCGGAGCACCTCCGAAGACTTCAGGCTCGATCCGGCTGGCTCTCTTCACTTCCGCAGCTTAATTTCCTAAAAACGGGACTCGCAAAACCAAGATGGCGAGTCCCGAAAAGCGATTGGTTCAGCTTCCAAAAAACGACTCTGTTCACAAACAATAACTTTAGCATTTTTGAAATCTTCCGTTTTGCAGGTTCGTCACTCACCCAGTTGGGGCCGCCTGTTTGTTGTCAAAGAAAACTTCCACCGTGTCAATTGTGTGGTCGTCGAAAAAGCGATACGCCTCTTGCTCGAGCCTGCGTAAAACCTCTATAACACAATTCTTGTCGTACAACTTCACTAACCCTAAGACGGCGTGCCCTATGAAGTGCCACTTCGTATCTCACTCGGTTCTGTTTCTGTTTCGGTAATCTGTGATCAGATGACAGTTAGTTAGGAAAAGTCTTCGAAGTAGAAGTTTATTTTCCATTACCTTCGTTTTCCAGTCGCAGTGCAATGGCTTTCAGTGTTTTCCGGCTTGTATTTGATTGTCGTCGAAATACTCACCGCTTGGGAATCAAACATACGGATATTTTTTTTTACTCTGTTTAGTGATAATTTGTCTGGTCTCACCTTCCGAAAACTGCTGCTGTTGCGCTTTTCCAGTATTCCTGCTGTTCCTTCTCAACAGCGATGTCGAATTTCCGCAGGAGAAGAACGATCCGGGTCACAATTTGCAATGGCGTTTCCTTTCGTTGATGTTGTTTTGTTGATTCTTGTTTTTGTTTTTCATTCCATGTGTGCGTTTAACATTTACACTCTCCATTCTAAACACTCATTCTTTGGTAGGTTTTTGACTCACTCAGGTATCAGAATGGGGGTTGGCTTAATAGCGGCACGTTATCCAAACATACGGGAAAATTGTGCCTAGCCTTTTTTTTATCCAAGATTTCATCATTTACCTGAGAAACCTGAAAAACCTATTAAAGGAAGAAATAAATTCAATCTATTTAAGATGGCATAAAGCCTTTCCACTAGGGATTATTAGCATTAAAGCTCTTTTCTACATTCAGTAAGGAATGATAGAATGTTTTTTAAGTTTAATTTCTTAAACTCAGATTCGCTTAAAGCGTAAGATCCCAGAGTACGAAAACGTAGTCTGGCAAATGAGGGACAGTTACATATAAGATGGAAGGGATCTTCCACATCTGATTCACAACTACCACATACTGGAGATTCAGCACGCTGAATGTTGTGCATGTGATAGTTAAGTTTACAATGACCGGAGAGTGCTCTGATCAAGATGCTGCAATGAGATTTATTTAAAGTTAATAGGTAACTCGATATGATTGGAGATGGTTTTTCTAAAAATAATTTAGTTTGACGACAAGTGTCCAACTCTTCCCAGTATCGTTCATGCTGGTTAGAGGACCAAGTTTGAATTTGGTTTCTGAACCAACATGGTGATATTGGGACAGCCGGCTCTGGTCCGTAAAATTCCTTTTCCGACCCAGCTCTAGCGAGTTCGTTTCCAAAAATTCCCTTATGCCCGGGTACCCATAGAAGGTTTAATCCATTGCCTTCAGCAAGTTCTTCGATTGCTTTCCGGCATGTGATTACCAGTTTTGATCTAGAACTGGAAGCACTGAGTGATTTGATAGCTGCTTGGCTATCTGAACAGAAATAAATTGTTCTGAACATAATCTTCTTTTGAAGTGCAATTTGCACTCCATACATAATAGCATATAGCTCAGCCTGAAAGACTGTACAATATTTTCCTAGAGGTTGAGCATATTCTATGTTCAACTAGTACAAGGTCTCATGCCAAATTTGGGTCAAATCAGATCACGGGAAGGGGTCGCTCAAAGAGCCTAAAGTTTGTATGGGATTTTGAGACATTCTGTTCGGGAGGAACATGAAAATCCAGTTTTTCGTGTGTGGGATCCGACGACGGCTTACCGGACAAAACGAGGGCTCACTGTAGTTTTCTGCTGCCTGGTTGAACCACACATCGACGGATGAAAGTGAACGACGGGGGTGGGACGTCTCAAATGTTGACCACGGTTTACTTGGCTTCCTGGGCTGGTTATTGGGGATGATCCTGGGATTCCTCGTTGTCATCAAGGTTCCAATTTACGGCCACACAAAAATGTACATTTAACACACTACATTTACTATCTTAACAATTTACTACTTAATCTAACGATGGCGACACATTACAATTCACGAACAAAAAAAGCTGCCCGAGTATACGCGGTGGATGACGCTGGTAGAATCTACGCCTCTTGCTCGAGCCTGCGTAAAACCTCTATAACACAATTCTTGTCGTACAACTTCACTAACCCTAAGACGGCGTGCCCTATGAAGTGCCACTTCGTATCTCACTCGGTTCTGTTTCTGTTTCGGTAATCTGTGATCAGATGACAGTTAGTTAGGAAAAGTCATCGAAGTAGAAGTTTATTTTCCATTACCTTCGTTTTCCAGTCGCAGTGCAATGGCTTTCAGTGTTTTCCGGCTTGTATTTGATTGTCGTCGAAATACTCACCGCTTGGGAATCAAACATACGGATATTTTTTTTTACTCTGTTTAGTGATAATTTGTCTGGTCTCACCTTCCGAAAACTGCTGCTGTTGCGCTTTTCCAGTATTCCTGCTGTTCCTTCTCAACAGCGATGTCGAATTTCCGCAGGAGAAGAACGATCCGGGTCACAATTTGCAATGGCGTTTCCTTTCGTTGATGTTGTTTTGTTGATTCTTGTTTTTGTTTTTCATTCCATGTGTGCGTTTAACATTTACACTCTCCATTCTAAACACTCATTCTTTGGTAGGTTTTTGACTCACTCACTACACGCTCAAAACAAACTAGCTTAGCTTAGCTTAGCTTAGCTGACTACTCACATCCACCTGAATCATTGAAGCCGAAATGCTTTGTTACAAAATTATTTTCGCTGAACAAATTTATGTTTCTTTTAATATTCAATTAATGATATTATTATCTGTCACTCATTTTTTAAGAAATGCATTTCGAAAACCATGATCGCAGGCGTGGCTTAGTAGAACGAATCCTACATCGCCAATGGTTGCTACTCCGTGATTGACCGAGGCCATCAATTTTGTTCAGGGGTCAAATGAATGGTGCTTGGGACTAGCAACTCATTCACACTGCACAAAACTGATGCTCTCTCTTTGAACGTCAATAACGGCGCCGGCCACGTCCTAGTAGTCAATGGATAGATTGGAAAAAAGAGAAGGGGATGAAAGAAAGAAATTTGTGCTTTAGGACCGAGGTCACCTCTGCATCCTAGCAAACAATTTTGGTTTGGAGGGTGGGTGAGAGGATAAGATCAGGAAACACTTTTGACCAGTGTGATCTAGTTTTTTCAATCCTGTTATTGACATTATTACTCGATAAACAATTTTTATCTGCAAAACCCTAAATTGGACATGCTGAACACTGTCATACTACCAAAAATTCAACTTCTTGATAAGCTTTTTCAAATATTAATTCAAGAAAACCTCTTCATGTGTTATACTAGTGCAATCAATTCTCCGATCGTTACCCTGTCAATTAGTTTTTTTAATTTGTATTCCTAGATTTTGAATTTGAAGGCGTAGTTCTAAGGGCAGTGTGTTTATCGTGATACCTAAAAACTAATTGAATTTAACCAAAAACAAGTGTTTGCGATTGCCGTTTTTTTAAGAAATCAGTAGTTTAACGTTGGCATAGTCTCGAATCAAATTGTATTTTTTGTTAAAAAAAAATGAAAGTTCATGAGGTTAACTAATCTAACTATTAACTATTAATTCTTTTATCAAGCTAGCTTTTTCAACTATTAAAATAATTTGAATAAAGCTTTAATGCCTTCTATTTGGGATTGATTTGCTTTTCGCTTTCCTGACTGAAAATTACCTAATTTTCATAGAACGATAACGACATTAGCTAAAAAAAATAGCTCAAAAGTTAACTAAAATATTCATATACAATTGGAAGATGAAATCCAAAATGTTCTTCAAATGTTCTTTGAGTTTTTTTTAGAAAAAGTTAGACAAAGAGTTATGTGACATAAAAGTTCCTTGTTCTAGTTAAAATGCCTATCAAATGGGAATAATGTTATCTAAACTGATTACAGGATTATCAGAATATTATGAGTTTATATGTATATTTCTTTGATCCGTTAAATACTTTTGATATAATAGAGAACAAATTATCTTATAGAAATAAAACAACCCTCGTAAATTAAAGAAAATAGAACGGGCTCACCAAAGCATTGTTAAACGTCGGTTTCCGATGTCAAAGGGATCTGGAACTGCTTAGCTGATCTGTGGTAGGCCACCCGGAAGTGCTGGCTCTCCAATTTGAAGAAGTTAACCAATATGTTGGTCTAATCCAAACAATGAATCACTGCATCGCTCCTTATAAAACAATCTTCAGCATTTCTTGAAATTTGAAGAACAAATCAAATTATTGAAAAATTGAAAACTGAAATTTTCACGGCAGAAGAAAAACGCGTCAGTGTTGATCGATCACAGCCTACCGAGATTGAAAGGCGTTTTGTTATAAATTCACTACACGCTCAAAACAAACTAGCTAGACAAACTTTATTAAAATGCTACAGTGTTTAAAAACACTTAATTAAATACATGTGTATTAAATAAAAACTGCAAACAGTGTTAAGTGTAGCGCTTTTCTTTTTATCTCCAGTTTTCAGTAAGAATGGGTTATCTTTATATAAAACATTTTTGCTTATTCACCATAACATATCTCAATTCTATCCTCATTAGCAAAGTAAAAAAAATCATGTTTTGGGGGTATAAATTCCTATAAGCACACTTCATGTTTTATTAAGAAAATATCGAAATGGCTTGTGATATACCTCAGTTGGCAAATCAGTTGCTTCTTGAGACGATGTCCGTGAGTTCGAGCCCAAGAGTAAATATCGATCACAGTTGTACTGGATAAGTTTTTCAATTACTATCCGCCAACTTCCTCGTTGATATAAGTCTCGAATGATATAAAGATGTTAAAACGACTATAATCGAAACAAAAAAAAAGAAAAAATCGAATTATGAAAAAACAAAATACCGGTAATAATAATAACTGGATGCAGGTTGTGACCGGGTAAGAGGTTATAATTTTTTAACAAAATTACCAGTAAATATCTACTTTAATATGCTAGGAACCTTGCCATGAGCAGACATGTTATAGGATTCAAACGCTGGAATTGGTTTGAAATTGGGTTTTTCATAAGTTTTGTCTTTCATCAGAAATAATCTGTTTCATAGCCTCGGAACCGGCTATACAGCTTACGAGCTCTGGATCTAGCAATAATTTGATGTTTGAGGATAGGTTTGAACGACTCATAACTAGGCAATGCGGAGGAAAAATTGTGGGTCATTTTAAAGATCTACAAATTTTGGTATGAGCCTTGACATCCCTGATGACCCTTAATCTTAGTTGCTGATCATTTGCTTCACTCCAATGATTGATTTGAACTTTGTGGACATTTTTGACAGTGTTTGCATACTTATCCACCACTCACACACAGTAATTCTTAGAATAATCAACGGTTTTGTCAGCTATCAATTTGATAATGATGGATTTTGAAAGAAACTGCGAAAAATTATTTTTTTCTTGCATTGTAAATGTTTATAAAATGAAAAAAAAATTAAATTTTGAATCAAATGATCGGATAGTACTTTTTATAGGCAGCAAAATGCTGTAAATAGTTTTAGTCTAGGCTTGCCAGATACTTAAAAAAAAACGAGACATTTAACGACAAAATAGCGGGACACCGCCGAAAAAAGTGGGACATTTAAGAAAACCTTAAAAAAGGGTTAATTGTATTGCCAAACTTATACGTTTACCATCAGCCAAAGTTATTCATAGAATGTATACTGAAGCTTTTTTAAGGCGGGTTGATTTTGCACAGTTTTCTTACATGACTTCTATTTACTCGGAATTTTGGAGAGTTACAAATATATTTCAAATTTGTTTAAAAAAAATTAAATCTCAAAAAAACTTCCATAATTGTATACTTTGGACAACTATATGTATGTATGTTGTATGTTGGTAATCCACCATGGGTGCACGGATTCACCGCAGTTTCTGCCAAAGTATGTGCTCACATGCATTCTTTAGATCATTATGTTCGACAAATCTCCAATGCAGCGTACACCATACCCGGACCCCATGGCTTCGTGTGAACTGTTATGGAGTGAATGTATTGTGTTCATGTAGGTATTATTTTGGAAGAACGAATCAATCAGGTGGGCTAGTTTACTTACAGGTATTCCGGCATCCGTGTATATACCTGGCCAGCTGGCAACTGATTGAACATTCCTATTATATAGTCAGTTATAGAATGGAACACATCTTACCTGTCGGCAAACTTAAGAGAATCGAACCCAAAAGTTTTTCTTGCCGATACCGGGAATCGAACCCAGTACGCCTGGCATACCAATACCAGACTCGCGCCAGCCTATCCGCTAGACCACATCGGCGCTATTGTATACTTTGGACAACTGAGTCGAAAAATGGTGTATGATAAAAGGGAATTTAACTAGAATTCTGTCGAAAAATTCAGATCTTTAATCATGTTGAAGAATCTTAAACAATATTTTCTTCAAACGTAAAAGTTTTCCATGGAAAAAGCGGGACATCTCGAGGAAAAAGTAGGACAGCGGGACATGTCCCGCATTTGCGGGACGGATGGCAACCCTATTTAAGTCTCCGATACTAGTAAATGAGCTATCAGTAAATGAAAGTGTCCCATTTTAAAAAGAACTCAGCTTTAGAAGGAAAAAGATATCTCAATGGCTGTTTTAAAACGGAAATTTTTCCGTTCTAGAAACTGATTGATCAAGTTTCAAGTTTCGTTCATAGTAGATTTTTTTTAAGTTTTTAAGAACTGCTATTAAACCCTTTTAATTTTTATAGGCAGATTTCTTTCTTAAATCAAGTGTGTTATTTTATAACGTTCAATGCCATTAATGATCTTCAACACTACAATCGCCCTGTATAGAATTCAGATCTACTTGTTTGTTGCTGATTGCATAGAAGAGTCAACATACAAAGCTATAATTTGTCCAAGCTCTCGATTCCATCAAGTGTTATTTGCTTTGCTTGTTCCAACAATATAATTGACTCTAAATTAGTTTGTTTAATTCCACATAGATTGTTAGGTTTTTTCTTCTCTAATTACTGATGATCGTTCATAATTATCGACTGGAGCATATTGCCATTTGTAAAATTATATATATCAGCATCATCTCATCACAAGCCAAGGGAATTGAACATTCAAGGATACCTTTTTTTTCAAATCCATAAGCAACACGTTGTTGTTCTATCATTCTGCAGAATTATTAGCAGATGACAAATCGATAGAGCGAAGCTGGATAAGGTTTTTTTTTACTCTTCTTGTTAGTTGATTTGCATCGCGCCACCACCAGTCAGAAGTGGACTTAACCACAAGTTGTTTCGATAGGTTATTTGATATGCGTGCCAGGTCCGGTGGTAGCTGTTTGGCATTTTCTGCTCGAGGGGAAATCCAGCTACAAGCAACAGTTGTTTGTCGTCTCATCATCTGACTGCGTGAATAATTGGGTTTTTCGATTTGTGATTTTTTAAGATACTTCGAAGATTGCTTCCTCTGAGAAGCTGTTTTTTAAGGAATATGTCTAATAATAGGTGTTTTTTTATGTTTATTATTTATCAAAGATATGTATCAACATTATAAAATAAATGCGTTTGTAACACTAGAAATCGTCTGTCATCGGAAATTCCATTATTGGTTGACATTCCAGTTGATCTTATCAACACATCTCAAGCCGCGTCGGTCAATCGAACTTTAAACAGACGTACATATGCACGCTCGTATGTGGATTTAGCTGGCAGCCGCCATATGAATTCTTGTTGTCATTTGTTATGCACATCTAGAAACTAGAGACAGAAACCGACAGAGAGAGATCCACCGGGTACACAATTTGCGCACTGTTGATGGAGAGTCGCCGCTGGGATTTGTTCGTTGGAAAAAAATAAACATTGTCATACAACTATACGTATAGCTAAACAAGCCAGAAAGAGTTTACGGAGCTAAGTTTGTTATTCTCCCTATAACGTGATTGACTAGGTAGGTACGAGGTAGCCGAGTCCAGTAAGCCGAAGTGTCTGGACAATAGCAACTACCCAACTAAGGCCTGAGAACGGTTAAACACAGGCTGCAGCAGCCAGTGACATGAATTGGCCGAAAGGCACTTTTTTTTTATTCTCTGTTTCTTGTTCAAGCAACATTTGGCATAAGGTTTTCGGACTAGCAACGAAAAAAACGGACTCTCCCGAAGGGCAGCGTCCAGTGTGCAGTGCACTCCATCTGTGTGGCATTAGAATACAATCTGCAAGATAAGTGTAGGTTCTTTGTGGTTAGGATTTGTAACGAGTATTAGGACTTTTTTTTCATTCGGTCGGCTATGTTTGTGGTATACCTACCTATGTATGCTTACACCTGGCTGAAAATGGAGCTGAAGGTATAGTTCAAATGCTTTGTTTTATATTTTTGAAAACTCACACAAACTAGTGGTCATAATTAGAAAAAAAACCCTTTGCAAAAACAGTTCTAAATGGACGGTTGTCATTTAACTGACGTAAACAATCTTTAAAACCGTACCTTTAATTTAGAAAAAAATACCTAAACAAATCTGATAGTTCAACCAACAAACTTTACCATCACAGAAATTGAATTCAATTTCTTATTTTTTTGAAGCTTCTACTTGAAATTGAAAAAAAAAAACAGTTAGAACAATGTTGAGTTATTGATTTTTTTACTACTTTGTCCTTTTCCACCTCATTTCACGGTATGATTTTTTCAAGTGTACGGCGTTAAAATCGGACAAGCACCGTTAGTTGATCCTTATTATTTTAACACGTTAGTATACGACTAACAAACTCAGTTGCCCGAGTGGCATTCGAAACCCAAATAACACACTATAAGCCATTTGGCTTAATCAAAATTGGTTATCCTTTTCTTTGAGGTTTATTTAATGTTTCATAGCATTAGTATTGTTTTGTGGGTACTCAAAGACATGCTTGCAATATTTCATTCGTAGTGATTTTTTTTTCGAACATTGCTTAAAGATGTTTTGAAGCTCGGATAACACATCATCATTAATGTGAATTAACACAGTTACGAGAATTCTCAAAAAGCTACCATTAAACACATACTTTTCTGTTTGCTCAAGAGCTTTATTGCCTGTTTGATCAAAGCACAAATGCCTAATGAAGCTGTGATTTAGCTGAGATAAAAATACGTTAGAGTTTATCGGATAAAGGGAGAATATTCGCGGAGAGTTTTTGTTTTTCTTCTGAGAGAATCTTTTTACGAAGCTGGGACAAAACTTCGATAAAGCTTTGTTGGAGAGAGATTATTCTCGGGGAGGGTACTGGGAGAATGGTGTATCTCTGCATTGGCTCTGCCGGTATAAAACAAGGATCGGAACATTTTTAGAAATTTGCTTAAAACAGTTGCTGGACTACTAAACGCCATGGTCGAATGAAATCAAAATTAATTTCGCCATCTTGGTGGATTCACAATCTATTTATTTTTTATCAAATATCTCGATAATTGCCATGCTATGTTTATGTATAATCAACTTGTAACAAATTTTCAATTAATTTCACGAAAAAATATTTTTTTTCTGAAAAAATATTAAACTGACGATTCATGCTCAGAATTTCATAAGTAGGGGAGATAAGGGCATAATGGCCACCTTAAGGATAACGCTTATTCAACCACAGAGAACAGCTATAATATGTGAATTACATCATTGTTTTGTGTTAAGAAACTCAACTAGTTTATTGCCTTATTGGATGAAATTAGAAAAAGTAGATAAAAACGTTTATAAATGCATTTTAAATTTTTTTGCCGAGAGCTGAAAACCAGTCACTGTAGGGGCATAATGAGAACCCTCCGGGGCAGTATAAGCAACATTAATCGAGGCACGATGAGCGTTTTTTGCCGAGGAATCTAGCAGCGAATTGGACTCGATGAAGTCAACTGAATAATAGAGCTACAGCTTGACTTGTTTCATCTGACGATTTGGCCTATTGGTAAGATGTCGGAGAGGTAATCAGTAGACTCGAGTTCGATTCCTGGTCAAGGTGATTTTTTTTTCAATTATCATTCGTGATCGATGCATTTTGCACTAAACGGTGAGGCGTAGATTCATCAAACAAATCAATAACAAAATAATCTAAGTCTGTTTGTAGAATTCAAATAATTAACACATGCTCATACATTATGTTTCTGGTGTTTTGTTTGACGGATGATGAATGGTATGAGAAAAACAAAAATCCCCTCGAACAGGAATCGAACTCGAGTCTATTGATTACCTCTCCGACACCTTAACAATAGGCCAAATCGGCAGACGAAACAAGTCAAGCTGTAGCTCTATTATTCAGTTGACTTCATCGAATTGAATTCGCTGCTAGATTATACAGCAGAAATCGCTCATCTTGCCCTGATTAAAAGCGCTCTGTTCGCCCCAGGTCAACAAATTTAAGTAAAAACGCGTTTTAAAATTGATAAAAGTGAAAAATCAAAAATTTTATTATGGTGAAAATTGAGAAACAATGTAAAAATCATGTTGAAGTGCGTACATTTCAGATCAAGATAATTTAAAAGTCATAAGAGCTTATTTGGTGGTACTCAAAAATTATAATATTTTCGGCAATTGGGAACCTAACTGGTTATTATTTAATATTTCTGTAAAGATGATAATGATATTTCTTTTTGGTAAAAAATTAATACTATAGGTAGTACGGAACAAATCCTCATAAAAATTTGTTTAAGAAAATACGTACTTTTGTAGAAAAAAGGAGTGCTTATTATGCCCTGGGTGCTCGTTATGCTCTTATCTCCCCTATATATTATCAAGTTCCAAATTGTCTTTCTGATTTCATTTTCCGGATTCTGTATTCAGTTTAGGATTCTTTATTTCCAGTAAGAAATCCTGGTTCCAATCCGGTTTTTTATTTCATTCCAAATTAGATTCATGCTTTTCGAACCTATCATATAAGCCCTTGGAGCCTAAGGAGTATGAATATATAAAAGCTTATTTCGTGAAAACACGCTTTTGAATTGTTGTGTTTGGTTATTTTCCATATACTTTTCAAAAAATTGCATTTTTCTTTCGAATGTTAAAGTATTGAAAAAAATAAAAAAAATTTGAAAGAACCATCAAATATAGTTTGAAGTTTGAAGAATAATTTGGCATTATTAACTCAAAACGACTATTTTTGCACTTATACCACATTTTCTCTAAGGGCCTCATAAGCATTTTCAATAAAAAGGATGAATTTTTCTAAATATTCATATTCAGATTCGAAGTTCTTAAACTGAATTCTTATGCACATTTCAAACAAAATATAGGTTCCAAATTACGATTCAGAATTGAAAACTCAGAATGAGATTCATTATTTGAAATTCATAAAATGCTATTTTCCCAAATGATGAATCTAATTCAGATTCACATGACAGATTGAATGAATTAAGTCAAATGGAAATCCTTAACATCAGAATTAAAATTGATTTATGGTTGAGGGCTCTGAATCAAATTTCACTTCTTGATCTGGAATTTAGATTCAGAAATCATATTAAAATTAGAAAACAAAATACACCGTCTTAGCCGATTTAGGCTTTACAGACTGAATAAATGACGTGGACAACTTAATTAACATTTAACACCTAGTACCGAGATGGGAATCGAACCCATGCCATCAGTGGGCTAGCGATTAACGTCTTACCACGCTAACCACTCGACCACCGAGACGTACTTTCAAACTACAAGTATTAAATTCAGTTTCAGATTTCTTATTCAAAACTAATTTTCAAAATTCAAATTCAGATTACAATTTCGTTGAGGAATTAACACATTGCGGGCCAACTACGATATCCCGTTTTTTTCGCATGACGCGTGTGCGCTTTGCTGAGAAGCATAACTCGAATGTGATACATTTTATATTGAAACTTTATTCTACAAAATAGTAAACAGCACTTTTGATAACTCAAAGACACTAAATTTGTAAAATTTGGTCCAGTATTTTCTGTGAAATGCCAAATTTTGGGCTTAGATTTCTTTGCGGTCCTTAATGTGGTAAAATCGCACTAACCTCGGACTTTAAATTATGTCTGAATTTCAAATTTTCAATTAAAGTCAATTTGTATACAAAATTCAACTGAAAATCACGAATAAAAAGAAAAATGTAAGTTTATTTTGCATGTTTTACTTCATGAAAAGGCCTGGTTTTTTTTAATTCTACATAGGAAACTAAGTATGGAATTGATGTTCAATGAAAAATATGCATTGATAAAGAAACATGTATCTCATGTTCACGAAAAAAAAATTTACCGGAAATACCATATTTTCTTGGTGTATTGTACAACATTAAGTTTATTGCAATTTTTCACGAGCCAACTAAAACCAAACTAAAATTCAACTTAGGATTGAGTTCGTTGAGTTCGCAAAATTAAAATTGAGTCGAAGAATTTTAATCTCTTACTTTTACATTTGAAAATTTGATTTATTTCTATCGACGGTTAAAATCTTTGAATTTGCTTAAGAGTTTGGTAGATTTAACTTATTTGATTTGACCATAGAATAATTTGTTTTTACAGAATAGTACTTAAAAAAACAACTGATTATATGCTCAAATCAAATAAGCTAAATCTACCAGACTCTTGAGCAAATTCCAATCTTGTAACCACTGATAAAAGTAAGTTCCTTTTTTGTTACTAAAGACTTCATTTACAAGTTTTGCTTACCATTTTCCAGATTTTGGGACGTGTTTTCAAAATATACAATTTCATAAAAAACTTAGATGTAAAAAATCCTTAAAAATGAATAAAAAAAAGAACTTAACATTAGGGTTTTTCAATTTTTATTTTTCAGTCACACATTTTTGGAGCAAAAATAACCAGTCACTAAATCAGTTGCAGTTCTTTACTGCCCATTTTTCATCGCATTTGTAAAAATCAGGCAAAATCAGACATATTTTCAAAAATCAGGGAAAACCAATGGCTTATCAGGTTTTCAGTCTGAGCCTCGGAAGATCAGGCAAATCCTAAAAAATCAGTCACGGTGGCATCTCTGATGAATGAGATCTCTGATCTATGGTGAAAAGTCCGATGGAGCTCAACTTGTACGCTCGTGTCGGCCGATCCCAACTCGTCCACCGTGGTGTAATTGGCAAACGTGCATTTGTAATGAAGCGGATATTGCGGGTTCAAGTCCTGTCGATGAGCCGTTGTATCTTTCTCGATAAAATCATAATATTTATGACCTATGTTCTTCCTTTTCTTTGACCCTCACGTTTGTCTCAAATTTTCTATCAGCTTGAAAATTTGATAATTCTCAGGTACGAAATGTACCAAGACAGAATCATAAGATTTGATATAAATTTTTTTTTTGATAAATGATTGATAAATTTCTGATCGATCAAGTGTCTAGTTTCAGAAAAGCATATATTTATGATTTTTTTTTTCATTTTATAGCAGTGCGTTTTTAGTTGCCACAGATATTTTTTACCCTCGCACACAGGAGTATTTCATCCCAAAACCTGGCCAAAAGTCAAAATTTAAAAATTAACTTTTACTATGATTTTAATGTTTATTTGCTTCTTGAATACATTTGACACCATGTACAGTCAGCTTTTCAATGTTTATTTTTTTTACGATCACTAGCGGCTGTCGGAACTTCAATATTTTATCAACTGGAATTTTACAACAAACCGTATAAAAATTGCGTCACAGTTCAACATGTGATCACAGGATTTAGAAGTGACTTAACAAACAAATTTTGAAAAGGAGAATTTAAATGAATGTTGAAAAGTTATATTTGAGGATGAGTGGTTGCGAAAAAGTGATTCAGGTTCTGTATATGGAGCTTTAAAAACTCTTTATTTTGTTTGCAGTTTTCAAAGCTGGTGTTTGTCAAACAAAAGTTTTTGTTTATGTTCCCAGCAAACCCCAGCAACAAATTTTACATCCTGTGAAAATTAATAACTAATAATTAATTAATAAAATAGTTTTTCGAATTATAGTTTAAAGTTGCTTTTCGTATTTACTTAAAATAATTTATTTACTTAATGATACATTTTCATTATTGGTAATCTCGTGGAACATGTATACAAGTATTACTTTTTTTTTTTAAATTTTGGGATGTAAGTCAATTTTCTTTTTTTAAAGTTAACAAAGTAAATGCTAGAATTTTTATTTCCGTGTTTTAAGTCGAGTACTTATTCAAATAAATTTGATTATTTTTCCTGAAAAATGATGATTTAGCTTTTTTAGAGCTCAACTGTGTAGAATAATCACGCAGTATAGAGTATGAGATCGCTCTATAGAAGCAAATCTTATATTTTTAGAGAGAGGGTTCATTGGAATTTCACGATGTGCTCCAAATTGACGAAAGAATATGCTAATAAAAACAAAGAAGCTCCATAAAATCATACCTATGGATGTTTTAGGCCATGCAGCATATATTAACTATGGTCTTTTTAAAGCCCATTACATAAAAAACTACAAAAATTTGTTGATGTAAATTTGAATAGAAATCAGGAGAATTAAGTGGTTAGAAAACAAAAGGATTTTTGATAGAGTAATGTAATGATATTTGTTTTATTCAAGGTTGAAGATAAAATTTGAAATATCAAGCGGATTCGATACTGATATCGACTTTTTCGTTATCAGAAAGTTTAAAAATCACTGCGAGGTGATTGAATTGGCAAAAATTATTTTTTTAAAATTTTTTATAATATTGAAATAGTTATATTCCAAGATATTCAAATGTATAACTGAGTGTAAACATCACAAAATACTTTTGGCTAACTTTTTGTTCTATATACTTCTGTGAGCCTCGAAACGTTCGATCCAATAGAATGTTTTGAAAACTTAAAAAAAATGACATTCTAGGGGTTTTTTTTTTCTCATTTTGTAAAATTAGTCAACAATATTCAAATTGAAGGAGTCCAAAAATAAATATCAAAATACGCGTTGAGGAAACTTTGACGGAAAAATGAAATTTTTTTTTTCGAGGCATTAACACATAACGTTAATTTCCTGTCAAAATTTCCTCAACGCGTATTTTGAGAATTACTTTTGAACTTTATTT